>NC_072738.1:148512215-148591704 GCF_026930045.1 Uloborus diversus | reverse complement strand
GTGTATTTTCGCGATGTTTGGCAGTCATTTATTATAACCTTTTTACATCGCAGCAGAAAGTTTCGCCAAAGAAAGTTCTACTGCATGTGATCAAAAAGTATTTTTTTCAAATTTCAACAATAATAAAAAGTAAAGAAAATTAGAAGTCCATTGAGGTTGATTTTCGCAACAAGTAATATTGTAAACTGCAAAGATTTTGTAAGTTAAAAACGAAAAACTTAAAAAATATTGGCGAAATAACTAACTTGTAGACACTTTTCGTGTGCTAATACGTTAATATGGTAACCTTACTTACTTCCTGTTTATTTCAGTACTTCCTGTATATTTATTGCCAAAATAAAAAATAATCTTTTTAATTCAATGAATTTTGACTGAAAAAATTTGAAAAATGGGAGAATTTATTGCTTTTTTGACTATTTTCAAAGTTTTCTCTTCTACTTTCCTTTGCACTACCCTACTTCTAAAATCGTCCAATCAGGAGTCGGAAGAAAACGGCAAGTCTGATTGTTTTCGTTGTTCGAGGGTCGACCCGACGGCATTAATAATGATTAATATTGTGTCGTGTCGACATTAAAGACATTTAGAAAAGAAATAAAGTTAAGATTGTGCTTTTGTTTGTGTTTCTGTGAAAAACATCTCATGTTTCCGTTTGCATATTCTTGAGCCTTTAAAAATAAATGTCCAACTGTCATGTAGCCTAAAAGTAGGTATTGTGTTACTCTGGTCTGGTATATAATTTTTCAATTTCATGACTTCATTCTGAATTTGATTGTGCTCATTGAGTTTTTAAATCTGTAGGAGTTATCCGGTCAAATGAAAGCATATGATCTACCATTTAATTTCGTTGGCTAATCCGTTTGAAAAGGCTCACTTCTCTTTATATCTTATGTTTACATGGCAAGAAAAACCCTTTCATTTTGTAAAACATAATCTTGAATAATTTTGATGTTATTAGGTTGTTACGTAAATAAAAATACGATGTCACAATTATTTCTGATTATGTGTAGCGTTGCTTCTTAGTTTATTAATGTATTATTAATATTGACTAATGTCTTATCAGAATGTATACCTGTGTTATATATTTTTTATTAATACCGTATAACTTCGATTTAACGATATCCTCAATTTAATTTAATGATACATTTCACTGGTCCGGAATTGGCTGCATTGAGTGTCTATGCTCCATGATTTAACGATATCCTTGATTTAACAATAACTTTTTCCAGGCCCTTGACAATCGTTAGATCGAGGTTATAGTGTACTTATTATTTATTGTTTTAAAAAATATTTTCGATTGCAAGCATTCATGAAAGCATAAAACATCTGTAAGTAATCGAGAAAGTAATTTTACATTTTTAATCAAGTTTACTGTCTGGTATGGGTTGGGTTCTTAAAAATTACTATTTACAAAGAAGTACGACAATTTTTCTGGAGTAATGTATGTTATAAAGTGGCGTCTAGCTGCTTGAGACAAAGCAGTGACAGATATATGAAGTCTTTAGATATCAGGGGTTAGGTTTGCAAATAAATTTTCAGAATTAAATTTTCATTCCAGGTTTTAAAAGTGCAATAAGCAGGCTCATCATTGGGGGGAGGGGGACAATTTTCATTCCCCTTGCTTTGGGAAATTAATGTATTCAGATATAAGTAGATGATACACATGCTTGTGCTGGTTTTTGGTATAATTTTCTTTGAGAGTATTCCCTTTGCCCTCCTCCATCCCTAGAAAAATTTGAAGTATCAGGGCCTATCAATAAAAATAAAGCTATGGTCAAAGGAGTCAGAAGGGATATCCAGTTATTTATTTAAAAGGAAAGAGATGCTGGTATGCTAAGTATCTGCACTGATGATAAAACTAGTTCATTGGTTTCAAATTATCATAGCTCTAGTTAATCGCGAAATGTAAATAAAATTACTATGCTTCAACAGAGGGGGGGGGGGGACATTTAAAGTCCTGGGCTGAGAAGTGGCATCTACTCTAAACTGTAGCAGTACCGAGCTACAGTTTAGTGACCAGTCTCGCCCAAAGCCCTGTTACCAGTCATTGAGCAGAACCATTGAGATTAAGTGCAATAAACCCACAGCCCGATTATGACATCCAGAGACTACGATTTCATTTTAGTTATGGACTCGTCAATCTTTCACAAGCACGAAACTGCAGTCTCTGGATTTTTATACCCTGGGCTGTAGGTTTATTGCATGTACCCTTAGCTTTGGCTAAGGCTTCTCAAAATGAGACACTTTTCCCCGTACATGGGGTGTATTTCCTTGAGAATTGCTATGGGCGTTTGTCCCTTTCTCCGTAGAAAATGAATAACGCTTCGTTGCTCATAAGCAGTGGACGTTTGAAAAACAACCTGCATGAACTGTCACTGCTGGGAATGTATATGTTTGCTTTGTATTCACAGCCATATTTTTCCTAAAATATAGGCCCAAAGACTTTTTGATTTGTCCTCGTATCTTAAACTTCAACAGCCAAAACTACATAGATCTCTCTTTCTGTGTGTGTAACAGATTTTCACTCTTGCAATATTGCTTTTATTCCAAAAGTATAGTTTAGAACAAAATAAAAATTTGCAGTTTTTCTTATACATCATCACTAATCTAGTTAAGAAAAATAATTGTTCAACATATTATTTTACACTAAAAACGTACATGATGATAGAACCCTGCTTTAAAGTGATAAATAAAAAATATTCTTGTAAATGTCAAATGTTTTAAAGTTCTTTTTCTTTCAACCTATCTGAAGTAATTTTTTAGGCCAAAGTAAAGAAATTGAACCATAATTGCCTAATAAGTAAATTCATGTGTGAAAGAAATGTATAACATGATTTTTTTTGAACTTTATATTTTATTTTATTTTTTTTAGTATGTAATTATTTTATGCATTTTTAGATCCATATCATGAGTGACAGTGAAGATGAACTCGCATTTGAGGAGGGAGGTGAGGAATCCGAAAGCGGTTCGGATGAAGAATCTGATGATGATTCGTCCGAGGGTGATTCTGGAAGTGATAGTGAATTAAGTCCAAATGAATCATCAGGTATATTTTAAAATTTGTTGATAATTTATGTTTCAAAATATTAGTCCTTGTACTTTCAACAGGGGTCTGTCCAGGATTTTTCACAGGGTCCGTTTTTTGTGAAAAATCAAATAATTTAAAAAAAAAAAAAAAAATTTCTTTTAAAACGAAAGTTTAGACTCTTGAGATGGTGGAAACTGCATCATTGACACTTAAAGTTGAGTGTTTTCTCTCTTTTCTGTTGAGAATATCATTCTTGAGTGTTTTTCTAGTATTTGGGGAGAGGGGGGAGGCATCGCTTCCTGGGAGATGGGCACCCCTCAAGTATCAATATTTATCTACCCTTCTACATCATGTTAAATTATACTAGAATTGTTTTTTGTATAGTATTTAAAATAACTGTAAGGAAAAAAAATTAGGCAGGGGTTCAGCATTTAATTTTTTAACCCAAGACACTGTTTAAGAGCAGAGTTTCGTTCAAACCTTATAAACTCCGTGATTTTCACAAAAATAAAAAAATATTTTATTTGTTTACCTCTTAACTAAGCGTACTAAACATCGAAAATTCGAAAAATCAGATTTCCACAGCGGATGCAAAGAGATTGCAATCCTTAAAGTGAAGGAATCAAAAGTATAAAAACGGCTTGTAAAATAAATATTTTTGATAAAATTACTTTTGAATTGCATTTTAGAGTCCTATGAAAAACATATCATTAATATCTGGGCACAGTTGAAGCAAAAATAAATAAATAAATCAATAAAATAAAAAATAAACCATCGATTCAGCATTTTAATTATTGACTCATAAAAGAAAATGGAATTCCCCTTTAAAAACTTGAAATAAGCTTTGTTACAAAAATAAAGAGACTTTTCATTTATTTGCATCCTAATAAAGCGAAGTTAGCTTGAAAAAAAGAATAAAATATGATTCTCATATCGGATGTAAAAAGATTGTGTTTTTCAAAATGTAGGCATCTATAGAAAAAAAATAACGGTAAATAAAAGTTTATTTAAAGTTAATTATCCTTTTTAGTATCGAAAAACCAAACCCATATAACTTTCTCCCAAAATAACAGTTTAACATCCCACCACCAGACATTAAGTGGCGATAAGTTTGAATTTTGTAACTCTATCTCAAGCGATCACATCGGTCCCACCCATACTATCCTTTGCAGTTCTAAATTCATTTCGCTGTATATTATTGATGATTAAATCCTGAGTGGGGAGAAAAGTGCTTACTACGCCTATTCAGAGAATGTTGACACTTTTCCAAAGAAGTTTACAACAACACCGCTGCATAAAACAAACAAGCAAAATTATAAACCAAACTGACTTTCAGCTGTTAATTTCTTTCAAAGAAACCAACAACAGGCATTATATTTATTTGGCGGTAGTAATAATTTATGGCTTACAGGAGCATCACAAGAGTGCTGATTTTTTTTTTCTTTTGCAAAATTATAGCTGATTTTGTATAAGTTGATTCCTCTAATTTAACTTTAAATATGCTGTATTATTTTAATTTGAAATTTGCTCTTTCAATAAACAATTTGTGAAAGATCCGTTTTTGTTTACCAGAATTTTGAGAAGGGTCCGTTTTGGTTGTCGAAATTTTTGTGAAAGGTCCGTTTTGGTTGATCGGATTTTTGTGAAAGTTCCGTTTTGGTTGATCGGATTTTTGTGAAGGGTCCGTTAACGGACCCAAATATGCTCTGGCCAGGCCCCTGTTCAAAGAAAAAAAAATATCGTTAGGGGAAGGTGGGGCACTTTGGGAATTGGCCCGCCTTGGGACACCATAAATTTCAGCTTTAATTTTGTAAATAGAAATTAGTTCTCTTAGGACATCATCAATGACAGCAAGATCTACTCTTCATTATAATTTGGAATTTCTCACATGAACAGGAAAAGTCTGATCTCATTTTCTTTGTTTTGAAAGGTTCGGAGTTACATTAATAGGGGGTTTCATTATTAAAAATTTCATGTAGGAAATGAAATAATTTCAATCAGAGTATGTGGGAATCAAAACATGTCCTTTCATAATAATTTTAATGTTACAAAATGTATTGTGCTGCTAAGTAACTTTTCAAAAGTTGATACATAATAACAATCTTAAGTGGGGCAGGTTGGGACACTGTCCCAAGATGCTCCACTAATGTACAGTACAGAAAAAGCCTGATGAGTTTAAATGAACTAAAATTGAGAAAATGGCTACTGTTTTACAGAAAATTGATTTTTCTTTTTAATATTAAAACATTAAAATAATAAAAATTGTGAGACCTAGAAAAGAAAATGGGAAGTTTCCTGCTGTTCATGTGTCTGTTGTTGCAGGGGCGCCGACTTGCAAAAATTATTGGGGGGGGCTAAACATCACCGGGGGTTTAGGGGGTTATGTAATCCCATGGAGCCCCTCCCCCCCTCCCCCCCCCCCCGAAAAAAATAAAGGTCAGATTTTTGTACCTTGAAAATGCCAACTTACATATTTTCTGCTGTGTAAAATTTAAAAAGACAAATGTGACATGGCGTTTTCAAAGTAAAACAATCTAGAAATTGGTATACAAATTTTCTTAACTAGATCCTGTCACTTGTCTTCGTAAGAGACTTTTTTTTTTTGTTTTTTTTACAGGGAGCAGTGCAGTACCGTAGCTAGGTATTGAAAAAGGTTGGGCACTTGACTTGCATGGAAGGGCACTGCCAGAGACGCCGACTTAAAAATATATATATATTGTGGGGGGGGAGGGTATACTGTGGGGTCTTGCTGTGGGACATTTTCTAAATTTGAGATGAAAAATAGTGAGTTATAAAGTTTTTTTTTGAAGTATTTTAAAGTCATATAATCAACATTAGAACCCCGAAAACTCAACAAGCCTGACACATAATTTTTGACTTTGAAAAAATTTGTAAAAAAGAAAAAATAAATACAAACACGCACAGTATTTTTGTAAAAAGGTAATTTAATTTACACATGATTTTTAAGACCAGTTGTTTTTTCTTTAGTGATATCGGCTAACATATTCAAGTGTAAACGCAGTCTCTGAATGTCTAGGTCATTTTTGAAAAACTCAGTTGATTTTTCAAAATTTGTTTCACCTCTGTTTGATAAAAGCTAGCACTCTTTTTCAACCGCGATGACCTGTGTGAGTGCAGTTGATGTAAACAGCTCACTAATGCAAGATTGCACCATTTCACAAATTTCAATGCCTTATAGTACTTTTGGATTTTGAAAGTATGCGGTGAGCTCTGGCTTCGTTGTTTTTATACCTCTTTGGTATACGGTGATTCCGAGGAAGAAAAGGATCATCATTTTGTGAAGTTTTTTCTTTTCAACACAATTCCCAAATGTATTCAAAACTATCACGTCTCCCATTTAATATACATATCAAACCCTCATATATTTTTTCCAGATCAGCAACATTTAGATGAAGGATGAGAGTCGCAGCGCTGCCCATCGACAACAGACTTGACCCATAAGTTCCCGTTATTCACACCATTCGTTTTCAGTTAAACTGCTTACTATCATCATAATAATTATTTGTGTTAACTCATTACTGAATGTATTTTAAAAGGTAAACTATCGTCAAACAAGGAAAATAAAAGATAAATTTATGAGTTTCAAAAGCATAACGTAACTAATAATTTTCTTGATTTATTGGGGGGGGGGGGGGCTCTGCCCCCTCCAAAGTATTTTCGAGGAGGCTTGGGCCCCCTCAGGCCCCATGGAGTTGGTGCCACTGTGTTGTTGAAACAGCAGCAGAAAATATTATTACTAATAAGATTTCAATTATTTAAGATGACAATTATAAGGGTTATTGCTGGTGTCCCAAGGTGCCCCACCTAGTGGGGCAGGTTGGGACGTTGTAATGACTTTTTAATTTTTTTATGAAAATTTAATTTGATGAAATAATGGAGTAAAATATATTTTAATTGAAGAAAAATGTCTAAATTGCATGTTCAGCTAAGTTTAGTGAAAATTGGTTGGAAAATAAAACGTCTAAAAATCATTATCTAAAAATCCCCACCTTCCTCTATTCTTTCAAATCATATGTAGCAGCTGTAGGCAGAGAAAGGTGAAGTCAAACTGTGCCCGTACTTGAAAAATATTTGTCACAACTTTTTTTTTTGTCTTTTCATGTAAAAACATATCTCCTAACGAAAAAGACAACAAAAAAAATTTCATTCAATTCTTTCACATTAATAACCAGGGTAGAAATGTAGAAAAATAAGGCACTGATCCAATGGACCATTAACTACAAAATTTCACTGCTTCATACATGCTTTTAGTGGTATATTTTTGCATCCTAGTTTTAAGTAATGAAAAATTAAAGAAATGAACACAGAAAATGTAAAACAGCATTAACATGACAAATAGCGTCAATTAACAGTTTTCAACAGCTCTCTGAGCAACTGAAGGGGAAAAAAAAAAAAAAAAACCAAGCATCTTCAAGCTTCTCATCAAAACTGGTAATAGAATTAAGCCATCAAAGTCTTATGTGTGTTGTTTTGGGAGAAAAGGTATAGAGTGGTAAAAAGAATATGTTATAATTACAGTGCTGTAGAAATTCTTGAATCTATCTTTTCTTGCAAAGGAAACCTAAGCATTATAAATAAAAGTAAAATCTTTTGTCTTAATTTCAGAAAATAATACCAAAAGTTTTTTGAAAGAAAAACAGAAATCAACCTCACTGGTCCCATTGACCACTAAAATTTCTGCTGGTCTGATGAATATTTTTGTGGTCCCAGACCAGCAGACCCTGTTCATTTCAAACTCTGAATAATCATGTCAAAAAATTTTTTTCTACATATGCTTTAAATGAAAAATGCAATTCTTAACTAGGGTCTTATTATCTCCACTTAATGTGATTACTTTGAGATACAATGATTTTGATAACAGTATACTAATAGCTAACAATAAACAAATCACAAATTTAGAGAAATTTACAAATTTAAGCTCATACTGAGTTTTATTATGAAATGGAAAAAGAAATCATCTTATATGAAGCAGTGAGAAACAAATGGATGTAAGTGGACTATTTAAAAGTTTCACGTTTAAAGTTCAGATCCTAGGTGGTCTTTTATTATTTATCCTGCTGTACAGCAGCCCCTACTAAAGCTACTACAGTTGGACCCTGATTTAACGGATTCATCGGGACCGAAACTTTTAAATCGTGGTTATTCGTAATATCAGAGTGTGAATTTTTTTTTTTTTTTTTAATTGCACTTTGCTTATCCAAAAGCCTTAATAAGCAACTACCCAAAAATATCCATAATTAGAAAAAACAGACTTTTTACTCAGTATTCCGTGACTTATTACACTAGTTAATTTGAAATTTTAAAGTACTGTGTAATAGATATTTGATAATTTCCTTGATATTAGACTCGAAGTAGTTCTCTTTTGAATTTATGGAGAGAAGAAAATACTGTGTCATTTACAGCCTGCTGCATGAGAGATGGTTTTTAGTTTCCAGGCCATGTAAAGCATTTGAAAAAGTAACAGTTTTAACGGGAGTTTCATTATCGCTTTCTGCATCAGAATAGCTATTCATTGGTTTCCCTCTCGCCCATAAGAAAAATGCTGATTCCAAAGAAAGTCTTTTTCTGCTGCGGACAATATGGGTTAAGTCATTTAGAAAACAATCCAATATTTCCTAACTCAAATTAACAAAAAAAAAAAAAAAAAAAATCTGCTGTTAAAATAATTTGTTAATTCGGAGATTAATATTTGGTAAATAGGGGTTTTTGCCTTCATTTTAGTTGGGAGAAAAGAAAAATTCACTAAATCGCAAAATTCGTTAAATAGAGGTTCGTTAAATTGTGGTCTGACTGTAGTACTATCTCTTGCCCTAGGGCGGAGGGGAGATCTACCTATCATTTGTACCATCGTACTGGTCAAAATTTAAATTTTGTTTTATTACATCCTTTTGCTTCTTACTGCCTCATATGTACTGTACGTTCCCGTAAGGTTCGGTATTTCATTAAAGGTTAAACATGCAAATTGAATCAATGATGTTAGTTTTATATCAATATATTGTTTTTTCATCAATGTGATGTTCAAAATTCAGAGTCCTAGTTCCAAGCTGTGCAGATATAAGAGAGTTGACTGATATCAATTGTTGTACTACATGATTTTTTTTAAATTTCATTTATAGGTATGCAAAATGATGTTGTTAGTGATGAAGATCTTCATCGTGAAAGCTGCCCCATCTGTCTTAACAGATTTGTCGGACAAGAATTGGGCTCTCCAGAAAGTTGCAATCACAACTTTTGTTTTGAATGCATATTTGAATGGTCAAGGGTATGTGAAATTAAAATGTATCTCCAAATAAAAGTAGTTTGTGTGATAAATGTATAAGTAAAAATGTTTATTATCATAGTTGTAAACAATTTACGTGTGCAGTATGTTTCATATGTAACTAAATATGGAGTTCCTACATCTTGAGGAATCTATCCATGATACTTATCTACTGTGGACAGTTCATTCTTTCGAAAGGTAGATGCATAAAATAATTTGGAAAACCCTGCTTTAGATGGAACTTTTCTTTCTGCTATGTAAGATGAATTTTGGACCCTTTTTACTTTGTGATGATTCAATCTGAACATTTAAGAAAGTTTGATAGAATCTGAAAAGAAAAGTTTCTGTTCATGATTTAGCAAAGTTATTTCTGGTGGAGGAAATGATGATGAAGACGATATGGTTGAGTGGATTTGATTGTGACATCTGACCCAAGCTCCATAATTGATGAAAATGTAGCAAACAAAATGTTTGATACAAGCTGGTAGGTTGCAAAGAAGGTGAGCTGTAAAAAAAAGTTTAGCAGAGGTTAGGGCTTAAAGGAAAAAAATTTGCACCTCTTGAGGATAAAATAGTACTAAAAAAAACTTCTATCCCAAATTAAGAAGAAGTTATTTCAATCAAAGAAACAAAAATTTTCATTGATTTTCTAAAGAAAAAAATCTGCAAATTCCAAAGCAGTGAGTAATTTTATTTTTCCTTAAATACATTTATGTTGGGTATTATGTACGTAAATTCTTACTATGGATGTTATTTGAATTTATTTACATGTACATTAGTTGGTAACAGAATTACGTAATCCTGCATATTATTTATGCAGGGACAATTGTGATTCAACAGTGGCCACCTCTTATATGATTCACGTATCTTCTAAACAGTTTTGATTCCTTAAAATGGCTAATTCAATAAAGGGTATAATTCAATGAATCTTGTTCTGTTTTTGAGAATTAAATTCATTAAAGCAGTTGATTTAATTAACCACTGATTCAATTAACCGGCGTTCACTGTATCAATCATCCTGAGCCATTAAAAAGATTTTTTTATAATGTTTGCTACTAAATAAAATATGATGTAAACATTTAGTGTTATTAAATATTAGTATGGTGAGTTTGGTAAGCGATATGATTAGTTTTCTTCGGGTGTAAATATTTTTAGAATTTAAGTTATGTTCAAAAATAAAAGCAAAATGTCTCTCCCATGTACATAAAAAATAAATATTACAATAATGAATTAAACAAAATTTGCCGAATTTGGATTTTACTGGGGTTGACACCCATATCCAGGGCCGTATGCAAGGGGTTGGTTTATAGGATTCAAACCTCATCGCTCATTTTTCATCCAAAGAATTGCTTTCCATTATTATTTTATTTATTTATATTTTGGTGACAACAATAACATTGTTGTTATTATTATTTCAATTTTATTTGTGAAATGAAATTAGTATGACTGAAAAATTGTACTAACTCATTGTGTGTTTCTGGTAGTTTATGATAGTTATTGAGAAATTTATTTATTATGTAACAATATGGCATTTTGTAGAAACATCCCCTCCCTCCATTTAGGTAATCTGTTGTAACAAAAATCAATATAATACACATGAAACCAAACTTGATAGATCATATGAGGCAGTAAGAAGCAAAGGGACGTAAGTGGCAAAGTTAAAAAATTTTGAGATAACCTGTACTCATAGTAGGTGAACCTCTCCTCTGTCTTGGGGCAAGAGATGGGATTAGCAGCCTTAGTAGTTGCTGCTATACAGCATGATTTAGAAAAAAAATTCAATGAAAGCCTATCTAGGATGTTATCCTTAAACGTGTTTTACTCAAAACTTGAAAATGTCCACTTACGTCCTTTTGCTTTTCACAGCCTCATATAAATGTTTCAAAAAATGTGTTTGGTAAAACCCCCTCCGAAACAAAAGTTCGGTTACGTCCATGGCCATATCATCTTATTTATTTGTATCTTAATGCAAAAAGAAAAAATTACTGATTAATCTCTGCAGCTCTAAAATGTTTCGACAACAGTGCATAGACTTGAAAATTTATTTAATTAATAATGTTGAAATTTGTGAAATGAAAGCAATTAGTCACTGTCATATATACAGTGAAATCCCTCCTAACGGACACCCCTCCTTTGCGAACATTTTTTAATTCCCCGATTCCAAGGCAAACAACATTATTAAACCCCTGTCCTGCGGACACCCTTCTATTGTGAACCAAAAATGTTGTCCGGTTTTACTGTATATGTATATTTTTACAAGATATTATCATTTGAGGCAGTGAGAATCAAAGAGATGTAAGTGGCAAAATTTAAAAAAATTGAGATAACAAGTGCAATTAGTAGGAGAACCCCTCCTCTATTTTGGAGCAAGAGATGGTAATAGAAACCCAGGTAGGTGCTAATATACAGCATGGTTTAGAAAAAAAATTCAATAAAAGCCTACCTAGAATCTGAACATTAAACGCATTTTCCTCAAAACTTGATGAAGTCCACTTACATCTCTTTGCTTCTCACTGCCTCATTATTTTTTTTTCAAAAGGAATAAAATTTATTTTCATTCAATTATTTTTTAGAATATTAATACATGTCCCATTGATCGAACGGAATTTCAACAAGTTCTTTTAAAAACACCAGAAGGAAACATCGTGAAAAAGGTAACATATATTTTGATTTATCTCTACAATGTATATAATTCAGTTCTTTAAAATATGATATACTTAAACATGGTTTTTTGTTGTTGTTCCAATTTGAATATGGCTTGGCTATTTTTTATTCAACCACAAAAAAACTTTGAATTAAGGGTTTTAAAAAGATTTTAAAATTTACTGTGAAGCATCTCCTCATCCTCAGTAAACAAATTATTAATTTTCTTAATTTATAATCTTCAAGTTGCATTATAATTGATTTTAAGTTCAATAACTTTTTGTAACTACAAGTTTAATCTAAAATTTATCCCTGATGCGTACTAAAGATGTAGTTAATCAAGCGTAATGAAATTAATTTTATCTACTAATTGAAAAGTTTTGGGATGGTGATAGGTTTATGAAGTCAAGGAACTTAGTTCAAAAAAAAAAAAAAGGCAGAAGTCAGGAAATTTTATGAGTTACTCAAACGCATGATTTACTCTCCGCCTTTTGTAAAGTTTTGATAATCATGTCAGTTATTGCAACTATGAGGTATGAAACTGTATTAATAATATAAGCTCTAAAAATATTCTGCACATCAGAGCTGGGCGTTTTTATTTGAAACAATTGTAGTTCTAATTTTCTGTATTAGTATTTCATTTCTAGTTTTTTTTTTTTTTTTCTTTCTTTTTTTTTTTGGTGTGTGTGTGTGTGTGTGTGTGTGTTTTTAATTATTTTTATTTTTAATTTGTTTCCTCTAATATAATTCTTAATTTACAATTGTTAGATAAAAGTAAAAGTTGCACCAAAAGAACCTGAAGGAGCATTGGAAGAAGATGTCACTTTATGTGAAGTGTGTCATCGTGGAGATCGAGAGGATCGTCTCTTATTGTGTGACTCATGCGATCTTGCATACCATTGTGAATGCCTTGATCCGCCTTTGTTCTATGTTCCTACTGGACAATTCTTCTGCCCACCGTGTTCTAATGTTTTGAATGATGGAGCAACAGGTTGGTAACCTTGCATCAACATTTTTCTGAGTGTTTTATTGACCTTACCATTTTTTTAAATTATGATATGTTTTGCTGGTTTCCCTTTATGAGTATTTAATTAGGATTTTACTCATTGAGTTTCTTGTTTCTACAAATGGAATGGAATGGAAATGAGAATTAAATTCGCACCCGTCAATTAATTTTTGGAACACGGCAAGCAATTGAATCAGTTTTTCTAAAAGAGCAATGAAAATAAGACTAACAAGAATATTTAAGTTTAAGAACACCGAAAGTCTAGCATTGTTTCAGAAAAAGAATTTATGTTGTAGCGAAAGATTCAAGCCACCGCTTATATCGTCTGCATAACTTTTTTTTTCTTCCTTGGCCGGAAACTTTTGTTACAACCACTAAATGAAATGCATAAAAAAAAAAAAATACGATTACAAAGTTATCGTCTGCCGTCTGAAATTCCATAACATAAGTTAGTTCTAAATTATTCAAACTTTTCCGGTTTTCCTTTTCTTTTAAATATAGGTACTTTTCTAAAATTTTATCAGTAAATTTAAATACATTGATAACCTTTTCATAAATTGAGATGCAAAATATGTTTTCCAATCAAATTCACGTGTGGAAATTACATATTCTTGAAACAAATAAGATAAAAAAACAAGCTGATGTGTGCATCACATGACTTCCTTTTACACCAATTTAATGTTATTTCCCCATTATTGGCAATTTTAATGTGATTCAATAGTGAACTCTCTAAATACCACCAACAATGGCCAAATTGAAACCAGATTTTAAAAATAAAAAAAAATTGGTCGGCGATAAAACTTGCCGACCAAAACCCTGGTGATATATCGCGAAGTGTCCGCCAAATTATAACACCACTTGAGTTTGAATCAAAATTAACAATGATTTCCCAAAAAAAAGGTGTAAAGGACCACTTTTTAAACATCTGAATGCAACCAAAAGGGCAGGTGCACAACTAGATCCCACTAGGAGTCTATGTACCAAATTTCAACTTTCTAGGACATACCGTTCTTGAGTTATGCGACATACATACGTACATACAGACGTCATGAGAAAACTCATTGTAATTAATTCGGGAATCGTCAAAATGGATATTTCGGGCGTCAATGCGTTCTTTGGTCAAAAATTTTGATTCTTTACGGAATTTAAAGATTTTTCCTAATTGGAACTATACACTTATCTCTTATGGTTTAGAAATTAGCCATTTGTCCACCAATACCCTGTGTAAATAAAATTAAAACTTAGTAGTTATTTCATGTGAATCACTAGTTATTGCTGCATAAATTTGTTTTTTTTTGCTATAATAGTAGCTGAGTTTGTTGCATTTTACTTTAATTTGTGTTTTTAGAAGCATATATCCAAAGTATATTGTTGACTCAGAGCAACAGTAGGATATCTTAGTGTTATTCCTGGGATTAGATGTCTTAATGTTGCTATGAGGTGATCATATATCAGATGGTTGAAATTTACATTCCTGTTTGTGAAAATTGCAACATCACAAAGGACTTATGCCAGTGAGCTGAAAATTGAAGGAAATGTAAAGTAGGGCATGATATGCAAATGATTAGAATTGCAGACCGGTAGTGCATGCGTATGCTTAGCAGCGCCCTCTGAACGGCGGATCGAACCAAATATAAATAGACGGCTGTAGGGGGGCGTGTATGATTATCGGTGGTTATATGGTAGAGTAAATGTTAACTGAATCTTTACTATGCCTCTTCGACGAAAGAAAGCGAAATTTGAGCAAATTTCGAAGTTTGAACGGGGCAGAATCGTCGGCCTTCGTGAAGCTGGATTGTCTTATCGTGCAGTAGCCGCTCGTGTGCAGCGTAACAGCAGCACAATCATGCGTGTTAGGAAGCAGTGGACAGACGAGGGTCGCACAGCTTGGAAATCCGGGAGTGGACCCCGAAATGTGATGTCAGCTCGCGATGACAGGCACCTGGTGCATCTGGGGTTGACGGACTGCACAGCTTCTTCTAGTCAATTAGCAGCACAGTGTTCAACAGCTACAGGTGTTTCACTGTGTGCTTCATCAATTCGGAGACGTCGAATCCGGCTTCAATTTGTGGCACCATGATGGCAGAAATTGTGTCAGGCGCTATGCCAGTGAACGGCACATTCTGGAGTGCATTATCGAACGCCACAGTGAACGAACACCCGGAGTTATGATCTGGGGTGCCATAGCATATCATGGGCAATCACAATTGCTACGGATTGTGGGCAATTTGAACAGTACCCGATACATAAACGAAGTTTTACAGCCACAAGGTATTCCTTTCCTGTAAGGATTGCCAGGGGTTGTATTCCAGCAGGATAATGCTCGTCCACATGTCGCCAGGACTGTCAAATCCTACCTTGATTCGCAGCAGGTACAGCTTCTTCTTTGGCCTGCATATTCCCCGGATATGTCTCCGATTGAACATGTGTGGGATTTTGTTGGGCGACGTCTCATTCGTGATCCTCGTCATGTTGCTTCGACAGACGAACTTTGGTTGCGCATACAAACAGTATGGAATACTCTTCCGCAGGCAGATATTCAAACTTTGTTTCACTCCATGCCGAGTTATGTAGCAGCTCTTATTGCACGCATGGTGGCCGCATAAAAGACTAATTTATCTCTCTTTTTATTGTTTGTTTGGTTTGAAAATGTAATCATTTATTTGTACCATTACCACTTAACTGTGTATTAAATTTCATTCAACTATGATGCTTCCTTCATGGTGTTGCAATTTTCAGAAACAGGAGTATAGTTTTGACAAAGCACTAATTTTGATATTCTTGCAAAAAAATAATGTTTTTTTTTTCTGAAAAATTACATCTCTTGAGTCATGGAAAGTTAAGAGCAGAAATCATGGAAAGTCATGAATTTCAAAACTCGAAATGTAGCAGATACCCTGATTATAGTCTTGAGCAAGAGCAAGTCAGATAAGGAACATTAGTTTGTTTAAATTTTCAAAATGGAGCATGTTAAATTTTTGCACAGAAGGTCATTGGTTTAAGCTATTCATATCTCAGGCTAACCTGAAAATTAAAAAAAAAAGTTCTGCTTAAGAAAAGTTGCAGGCACTAAAAATAATTTACGGGAACAGGTTGTAACAAGCCAGAAGTTATATAGCTTTAAGAGGGTCATTGATCTTCACTGAGACAAATAAATGGACTAGATCCAACTTAGCTGGTTCCACAACCTGTTACTAGTTTTCAAATTAGTATTTGTAAACAATAAGTTGTGGACAAATTTATGGATCTTAGGAGGATTATTTTTTGGAATAAGTAAAATGCTGATGATCTAAATTTTGAATATTGGATATTGTAGTGTTCAATATTTTAATTAATTAAAAGACTTCTTTAATTTTATCTGTAAGTAATATTATCCATGTTATTCATCAAACTCTTCATTTATTATGCATTATAATTTGGAGCAAACTACTGAATTATAGTCCCTGACAAAACAACAATCTTTTTTTCAGCTGGGCCTAGCCATTCCAGAGCAACAAGAAGAACAATTCCACGAACTAAAGCTAGTGAAAATGTTCGTTCCAGAGTGCAAGATTTAAGGTCTTTTCGCAGAACAGCTGTATGTGGGCGTTCATTTCATACTTCTTGATCTGTCATACTCAGTATTGAAATATGAATCAGTTTGTTTATTTCCTAATTCACACAAAAGTTAGGTTACTCAATCATTGTCCTTGTACATATTAATTTTCATTGTTTGCTAAATTTATTTTCAGTCAATAATCTCTGCCACAAAATGTGCTTCACTTTGACATATTTAAACAACTATAGATCACTAGGATTAAAGCAAAAAACCAATTCAAATAAGTAAAAAATTCTCAAGAAAATACAGCATATACATTGGCTACGATGGAGCCTCTTCGTCAGTGAAAAAAACTCACCACACAACCAGAAAGTTATGAGAGAACAGTTCGTTCACGACTTTCTTGTTGTATAGTGCACTGATAAAGACTCTATTGTAGCCTTGAAGTAGCTATATGCTGTATTTTCTTGAGAATTTCTGCTTTATTTACATTAGTTTTTCACTGTTATCTTAGTGTAGCAAAAAGCATATTTGCTGATTTTTCATTTATATATTAGTAGATAATATATAAAACGGAAAATGTGTGTGTGAGGAATTTTTCATTTTCAAAAATCAATTGAAACCCTCAGTATTAAAATTGAAATATACTGTTTGTGTTAGCTTTCATCTATAGTTTAAAAATCCCAAAATTAACTCCAAAGTCCACAGAATTAGAAGCTTTGATGTTTCTGATTGACCTGACTTGTGCTACAAGTTGATCAAACATTATCAGTTTATGAGGGCTATTGATCTTCACTGGTTGAGGCGACCACTTGCTCTTATTTTCTTTGCCGTTTTGCAAGTATTTTAAATATTTCTAAAAATTTTTGGTCATAAAACTGCAGTATAACTTGTTCATTTTTCTTAAATTCTTTTACAACACTAAAAACAATTTCCAATGAAAGATAATATGATGTTTTTTGGAGTAAATGCTGTGTTGAAATTTACTAATTGTCATATTTCAGAGTACTTCTAGATCGACTGCAAGTAGAACTCCTAAGAAGCGAAGGCCGAGGAGACGGCGTAAAGTAATTAGAAAATTTGTCAAACTAGCTAGAACCAAAAAGAATTTAATGGATGCTAAGAAAGGAAAATGTGCTGTACAAGGTTCTACAGTTCTTGTCACTTTCAAGAGAAAATATAGGAGAAGAAGAAAACGGAAGAGTGTCAAGACAAAGGTTTGTAATGTTTTTCCCTCTTATTATTTTTTTTATTTTATTTTCTTTGAAACTACTGACTTATTTTTAAAAAATACACTTCAACCTAAGATTCCACTGCAAATTTCTACCCCATCTGTTTTTTGAAGGGAAAAAAATCCTCAATTTTAAAGCATAATTATGATTAGAGGAAGCCTCTGATAGGTTGCTTAGTAATATGTGGCCAAAAGTCAGGGGAACTTTTATCGCCATCTTAAATTTGAATGCATTGTTCCAGTGCTTGTTTCAAACCTCAAAAAACTATTTTCTGGTGAGTAAAGTCATGAAGTATAAATTAACGTGCATTAAATTATCTTTAAAAGGATGCTTTCATTGTAGCTGTAGGAGGTTCAGAGATATTCAATTTTAATGTACAGGAATTTTGAACCAGAGTCCGAGTTAAAAAGAAAGGGATTTGTAGGCCTTTTGCAGAGTCCCACAAATAGAACAAGAGACAAAATAGTCAGCTTATCAAAAATTCCCGAACTTTGAAAGTAAATATCTCTGCTCCTCTTATAGCTAAAATAGTAATAAAAACATACTTTTAAAGGTAATGTTATGCTTTTTAATTGAACAGTGATTGGTTGTACTTGTTAGTTTTGGAGATATGAAATGAAAACTGAAAAATCACCTAAAATTCAAGATGGAAAGAGTCTCCTCTACTTGCAGCCATATGTTGACATGCAACCTCATAGATCATATTTCTCTTATCATAATTATGTGTAGAAAATGAACTAATTTAAGAAATAGATGGGGGTAGAAATTTCTCAGCAAGATCCACTACTCTTATATTTATTGGTGCATTTTTATGTTGTACTAGTGGTACCCGCACGGCTTTGCTCGTAATAGAAAATTAGAAGGTCTTTTGGTTCGCCTATATATTTACAAATAATGTATGGTGAATTTTCTCGCCAATTGGCTTGTGCCCATGTTACGGTTCCACGTTATGATAATTTCGTAATTTACTCGTCCATCTTATGATAATTTTGTCCTTAAAATTGGAATAGAAAAAGAACCACGTCCAATTTTCGAAAAATCGCTTCGAGGTGCACACCCCCATGCTACAAACTAACTGTGTGCCAAATTTCATGAAAATCGGCCGAATGGTCTAGGCGCTATACGCGTCACAGAGATCCTGACAGACAGAGAGATTATCAGCTTTATTATTAGTAAAGATTACGTTTTATATCATTTTGCTGTCTCAAAAGAATATTAGCCAGGTTTATATTATTTCATTTTCCCCAATGTTCTCTCTTTCCTCTCAAAGTTTAAATAAAATATTTATTGTTTAAATAAGGTCGTTTTTAGTTTTTTAATTATTACTGTGTACTCTTTATAAACTTAAGCTGTTGCAGATTGAGGTTCAGTAAAAAACAAAAATTAATAAATTCAAAAATCTATTACTGTACTTGAAACGATTTTTTTTTGTGCGTTTAGTGCAAATCATATTCTATTAAATTACTAATCATCTAAATTTCTGAATTCTAAAGCAGTTCCAAAAGTTTTACATAATTAAAAAATAATGTGAATTTTGAATAAGTACGGTAAATGAGATAAATAATTATGTGATAACTTTTTGTATTGTAATAAAGGATCATTTAATTTACTATATGAATGATAAAATTCATTTCTTTCTTATATGAAAAACTGATTAATTTAGCTTACTTTATTCTTTCGGTTTGTCCTTCTTCAGGTATCTCAAAGATCTCACCATTCTTCTAAAGTTGTTGTCCCTCCTTCTACAAAGAAAAGAATAGCTAATCAGTTAGGGATTCATAAGCCACCTGAAGGACTCTCCATCCCTCAAGTTAAAAGCTCTAATTCACGCACTTTGTCTAAGGCAGGAAAATTACCCTCACATTCTTTGTTTGGTATGCGTGACCAATTGATGGATTTTGATGAAGAGTAAGTTTATGGTATACATGTCATAAAATACAATACAGTCAGACCTCGATATAAGGTCACCCCCGGGGACTTCACGAAACTGACCTTATAAGCGTGTTGACCTTATAACCGATTCATATATATTCATTGATAAATAAACATTTAATTCATTAAATCACTTCAAAATTTAATGCATTCAAAACTATAAGTTAATTAGGTTACAGTTAAATTGATTTGAACCAATTTAAATTTTTGGAATCAATAAGAAATTTTGAAATTATTTTTTAACTTTCATTTAGAACAAAGCTGCATTCAAATATCCCCCAGCAAACAACTGATGTGCAACTTACCTTATTTAAAATTGTCATTAATACAGGGCTAATGTGTTTTTTCTTTAATTTAAACAAAATGGTTTCTAATTATTTTCTGAAAATTTTTCATGACTGGTAAAAGAGTGCAATATGTACACGCTGAGTGCACGCATTACCACTTCATATTTTAGTATCACTGTCGTAATGCTCACTTGCTACTGCATTCTGTGCACTACCTGCTACATTAATAGGAAAAATGACTTTTCACTTCTAAAGGATTGTATATCACAGTGAATTCTTGGAAGTGAATCTGTTAAGCACTGAAATCATTCAAAGAAATCTGACAAAAGTGACCTTATAAGCGATTAATGTATTATGACCTGACCATATTTCCGATAGTACATGACATAGAATTCCTATTCAGTGAGCCGGGACTTAAGAAAAGTGACCTTATATGCGGGGTGACCTTATAAGCGGGTGACCCTATATCGAGGTCTGACTGTATTTTTTAATTTTGTAAAATAATGTAAAAAAATTCAGTTTTGCCCTGTATGCTTTATATTATCTGCTACTAAAGCAACAATAAGTAACATGGAATATCAATAACTTCTGTTAAAAAAAAAAAAAAACTCTGCTCCAATTTCAGAAATGCTTTAAAATTTTGTTGAAAGAATCATGCATTCCTCAATCTTCCTACATCCATTACAAGAAGTTTGTTAATCATTTCAGCTATTTATTGGGCTTTAATATAAAATAATAAAATTCTATTTTATTTTAGTTAGAAAATTTAGTTCGAAAACATAAGTGAGCTTCAGGAAGTGGTTCAAATTATACTTCCAAATACCGTAAAACTGATCATTAAATCGCTGGTTAAAAATTTAAACTATTTGATAGACAACAGTTATGCAATAGAAAAGCTTCTTTTTGAAAGTAGAAACAAAAAAAAAGGGGGGGGGGGTTCTTCTTTTGCTTGTGATTTTTCTATATTGGCTTTTATACACTGTACAATAATAGTCATTATTTATAGAAACACAATAAGTATAAGGAAGAACTAAAATTGCATTTGTATTTTGAAGTATATTTTACCTTTATGTAATGTTAAAAAATGCAATGACAACAAATTACTGCCCTTAAGCCAGGGCTAAGGCAGAACTACATGTAATGTACCAACAGCTTGGATGTAATATTTAGAAACTGCAACATTGCCATTGTTATGGACTCATCAGTCTGGAATAGCTGAGCTGGAGGCAGATATCCTGTCATTGCAACTAAGGTTACCTAAAATTAATTAAGCACACTAGTGAGTCTGTAAGCAACAATGCAGTTCAACTTGCATATTGAAAATAAATGCTTTGTTAATAAGCTGTAAGTTACCATTTTTAATCCAGGGCTAAGGCAGTCCTTTTGTGACATCCAGAGACAGCAGTTTCGTCTCACAATGAGAGGACATGCCTCCAGCTCGGTTATTGACTTTTCCAAACTGATGAGTCCATAAGAAGGACAAAATAGCAATCTCTGGAGGTCATAACTGAGCTGTTGGTGTATTGCATGTAGATCTGCCTCAAGGTGGGTTACTTACTGCTTATTACCTAAGCTTTTTACCTTCATTTTACGAGTTGAACTGCATCTCGTTGCTTGTGGACTCTCGCTGGTGTGCTAAATTAGTTTTATTCCCCAGTTTGAAGGTAATCTAAGCTACAATGAGGACATCTGCTTCCAGCTTATTTATTGACTTTCAAGACTATTTTTTCCATAACTAGGATGAAATTGTAGTCTCTGAATGTCGTGACTGGGCTGTCGGTTTATTGCATGCGGAGGAATATAATATGAAACTTTAATTTCTTGGCTACAAAATTATGAAACTCGGGTACTTAATTTTTGATATTATATATCTTAAAATGATTTTAGGATTCATTTTTATAGGGATGTTGTTTTATTTAGAATAATTACAAATATTTTATGTCTAAAATCGGACAAATTTCAAAAAGCATCAGCGCATAAACAACAATTTTTGTTTTTAAATTTCAAATGTAGATTAAATTCAGTTAAAATTTTACTGTTACTGTTCTTGTGATAGTTGAACTTGGATTTGTAC
Organism: Uloborus diversus; assembly: GCF_026930045.1. Classification (NCBI taxonomy): domain Eukaryota; kingdom Metazoa; phylum Arthropoda; class Arachnida; order Araneae; family Uloboridae; genus Uloborus; species Uloborus diversus. Next base: position 148,569,687 of record NC_072738.1, on the reverse strand, counting down.
TCTGTCAAAAAAAAAAGAGATTCAAAAATTTGCACTTAAAAGTGAATTTAAATTAATGGTAAAAAGTTCAAAATAAGTAATGGGCTTTTAGTATGAAATTGTTAAAAAAAAATACTTGTTTACATGATTTTTTTTTAAACCATTGAATGAAGTTAATACAAACTAGTCCAATGACATGCATGATTAAAACTAAAAAGAGTTTTTGAACCATTTAAAATATAATAATCCGATTCTCAAGAAAAGTTTTTAAAAAGTGGGTTTGTGAGAATATTATGTATTTGATTAATCTTATTTTTTGAAGAGGTTTTGAATTATTTCTTAACAAATAGAAAAATGCTCATTCAATCCAAACTTTGCTTTTAAAGGATGACACAGGACTGCACTTTCTGAAGTTATATTCAATATTATCGTTTAATAGTCATAATTTGCCACTTTTCTTAAGTTGATAGTCACATTTTCCAAAATTTTAAAGACTTGAAATTGCACCATGCTTTGATCTCCAAAACTGAAGATTTTTTAAACAGCCATTTGCTTTAAAAACTTCTGAAAAGGTTAATCTTTTCAGCTCTATACATAAGTTAATAAATCCTGCTCTATGATGGATGCAGAAGTTAGTTTCTTCTGTTCCAAGACTGATACAGAAAATTTATTCTTCTCTAATTTTGACACAAACTGTATGAGGACAAGGGAAGCACTGCGTGTGTATCTAGTGTCAGTGTGTGTTACCTAAAGAAATAATTACTAAAATAAGTAATTTAAAATAACTGTATAGTATATTAATGTTATTCCATTTATTGAGCTAGATGGGAGAAAATGACATACTGTTATATTAATTGATTTCTTTATTATTTATGTTTTTCCTAGTAAACTAATGTACAGTATATGTATTTTTTGAGCAATCACGATTGCTTATTGTTCTCATTTGACTGTTTTGGCGTGCTATCATTTTATTTTCCCACCAGCACCACCTTCTATCGGCCTCACGATACTGCTCCTCTAGCGAAAACAGTCTCCAGGTTGCGTCCATATTCTACACACACACGCATACAAACTCACACACCTACACACACACACACAAATGTCTACACATACAGCACTGCATACACAACATGCACATACATGCATACATACATACACTCACACGAACGCCTGCACACACACACGTACACACATGGCACTGGGTACACCATATGCACACACCATGCTTACATACACCCACACCCACACACATGCTCGTGATTGCGAAAAACATAATTTGAATTCAAGGTGCCAAAAATTCAAAGTAATTTTTTTTTTTTTGATTGGATTATTAACAATTTGAGTGATTATGTATAGAACATGGAGCGAGTTTTAGAAACATTTTTTAAAATTATTACTTAAATCAATGGTATGTATATTTCCACGTAATATGATATTCATGTTGCTTTTTTTCTCCAGTTTTAGTGAACTTGCTTCTTCTTCAAGTTCCAATTTACCATCTACTAGTAGGTATGTGGTTTTCTTTTTTCGCTTATTTTGCTTGTCTTTCAATATTAGTCCGGCACTTAAGAAAAACTCTAATAAAAATATTCTGAAGTTATTTTAACCTAGTTTTTTAAACTCCTCAAATCTCACAGTCTTTTTCTCTTTTTTTTTTTTTTTTTTGTTCTTTTTAATTATTATTTTTTACTTTTTTGTAGAGAAAGATAATTCCTAGTAATTGCTTGAAGGAGTAAAATGTTTTAAAAATAGTTTGGAGAATTTACATGATTATAAAAAATCTGAATTTAAGAAAACGTGAATCATTTTTTGACAACAGCTTAAAAAAGCACGATAACTTACTTTTGAACTGATGTTTCCTTTTTGAAAGCAGAAACAGAAAATTAAAAAAAAAAAAAAAAACAAATACTGTATTATTTTTATTTTTAACTTAATGCATAGCTGCCAAGTGCTCCGTTTTTCCCGGAGTTTCTCCGATTTTTATTGCGTACTCCGAAAATCCGATTTATTCCAAAAAACTCCGTTTTTTGACTTTGCTTGTACACTTTTCGATTTCTGAGGAAAAAGAAGAAATTTCCCTATCCTGGAAGGTAGGAATTGTGCACAAACTCAACAAAAGAGGAGGCAATTTAATGCCTGGAAGCATTAGTGTCAAGATAAACACTGAGTGGGAGCGCTAATCGATCGGAGAACATCGTTTTTTCATTGAGCATTTCAGCTACGTGCAAAACATAGCCGCCATGTTTGGTCATTCAGAAGATGGAAGTAGACGACGCTTAAGTGCTTTTGTTTTCAAAGACAAAGCAGAATTGGGGGTTTCTTTTAACTGCAAACTAATGAAAATCAGCAAAATGTGCTGCAAAATTTTTTTTTTTTTTTGGTTATTTTAAGTAATTTTATTGAGAAATGAAAACAAGTATACTATTTAAAATTTCATCTTATCCCTATTGCTTTGGACACGAATGTGCTAAAGATTCTCAATTAAATTGTAGTTTCATGGAGATTTTTTATTTTCAAATTATTTTCATGCAACAAATTCAAAATTTTATATCTGAATTTTTGACTTAGTCGCCATATTTGGTCATTTGCGAGATCTAAGTACACAAAACTCTTAAAGTGGCCACGTTTTCAAAATCGGAATTAGATGTTTATTGCAATGCAAACTATTGAAAATAATGCAAAATGGGCTTTTTTTTTTTTTTTTTCGGAAAATTCTTAATTTTTTTCTTGAAAAATGAAAAAAAAAATTTTCTTCAGAATATTATGTTATCCTAATTGGTTTGGATGCTAATGTGCTAAAAACTGTCTATTTCATCTAAATTTTAGTTTTTTTTAAGGATTATTAATTATTTATAATTACTTTTAATGCAACAAATTCAAAAATCTATCATCTTAAATTTTTTGCATTGTTGCCATGTTTGGTCATTTGCAACATGGAAGTAGACAAGACTATTAATAGCCTAAGTTTCCGAAAACAGAATTGGTTGTTTGTCTCAATGCAAACTATTAAAAATAACAAATGGCAAAAAGTTATGGTTTTTTTTTTTTTAATTATTTTTTTGAAAGAGAAATTTTATCTGTATTTGATCCTTATTGCCTCGGAGGCTTTGTTATAAGCTGAAACCATTTCATCTAAAATGAAGGTTCCTGCTGACTTCTCATTTATTTATTTATTTTTTTAAATGAATCAGAAATCTATTTTAACTTGAATTTTCCATGTACAAAAAAAGTATTGAATGACTCTATTTTAAAATGTGTGAAGTCCTATTCATCTATTTTTTTCATGAAAGTTGTAAAAACTGCCCCATCTCCCCTCCAGTTTGTGTTTCAAAACTTGGTGACAGTTGTGGTTACTAAGTTTTTGGAGTCTAGTGGCCACTGGCCACTTAGAAGATTTCCAAGTCTTGACCTTTACTATGAAGTTGCTTTACTTCCAAGTATAAGAAGTAATCGTGTTTTTTTTTTTTTTTTTTTTAATCTTCAATATGTTTTTATGCAATGCATTTTCAATACATGTAGGATATGTATAAAGGAATATTTTTAAAAAGGGTTGCAGTTTTATTAAATCAAACAGTAATCATGTTTTTTTTTTTAAAATTTTCAATATGTACCTACGTAATGATGCTTTTTTAATGTAAAATATTTTTATCTTATACTTGGTTGTAGTTTTGTTGAAAATCTAACATGAAAATTCAGAAACGCATTGTAAGGGTGCTTAGAACTTATAGAAGCTTACGGTACAGAAGGAAGGTTTAGCACAGGCTATGATTTGGTGCTCCTATTTTAACCCTCATTGCTCCTATTTTTTCCCTTAAGTGCTCCTATTTTTTTTATCTTGAGGTTGGCAGCTATGCTTAATGGAAAAAGATTTTTTTCTATTGTTTACTTAATAACCTTCACTTTTAACATATGTCTTAATTTATATGTTTGTAAGACTAAATTCTTTTGATAAATGGATAAAAGACGTTGTTGTGATTAACCTGGTCCCAGTATTTCCTAAGTGTGTTCTTCAAAAAATCATTCCATCAAAAATTTCAAATGAATTCCACTTAACTGGCTTTTCCTGTCCACCACTGGTGCAGGGCAAAAAGCTCTGCCAGCAATCTTAGCATGTCTTTGTACTATGACTTTCATGCTGTTGGGAATTATCTTTTTCAACTTCTCTGGGCTTTTACCAGAGATCTCTTTGGTCCCATAAGCAGGGACTGACAAATATTGTAAAATCTTAGGGATCAGATTTTTTTTAGGTGCCAGACAACTAATATGTCTGAGCTAATAGAAAAATCCAGCTTATCATCATGGCTTCAAAAAGATTCTTGTTCTGAATAACTAGTCCCTAAAAGGTTTTTTTAGGCGCCCAAGATTTACTGGACCCTGCCCATAATTCCCCCTTTTTTTAATAAAATACCCGAAAGCTACCCTCTTTTCTTTCTTTTTTCAATTTAGTCCCTAAAGTTTCTTTTATATATATATTTTCTGGTATTTTTTAATTATCAAGAAGTTTATGAGACTCCTCATAATGTTAAAGTTGTCTTTCATGCTGCAACTAACTCTTGAGCCTCAGCATTTTATTTTGTTTTATTTTCAGCATCTGCACTTCTAATTATTAATGTTATTTAATAATGTAATGTATATGTTAGTTTATAATGAACTAGACTTTTCATAGTTGATTGTCTCATAAAAATTTGTCAGTATGCATATTTTAATTTTAATAGTCTCAATAAAGTTTAACTGACTATACTTGCAATAAAGAAAAAACCTTGATATGGCGAAAAGTTATTTTTCTCCTTGATTTTGCATATTTATCAAATGTTCTTTTTTCATTTTTATGTCAAAGATTTATTGATTTAAATCATGTTATGTCGAATATTTTTCGAAGTCAAATGTAATTTTTCTTGAAAACTGCCGTTTATTGTCTTGAAGCAACTCTAGGAATATTCAGTAAGTTACTGCCCTATACCCAGGGCTAGGGCAGAAATACATGAAATACACCTCCAGCTTAGTCAATTCCAGCGAAGGACTGCAGTTTCGTGCTTTCAAAAACCATTTCCACCTCCAGCTCAGTCATTCCTATGCCGAGCTGATGAGTGCTAATAACCATGAAACTGCAGTCCTCGGCTCGAATTGACTGAGCTGGCGGTGTATTTCATGTATTTCTGCCTTAGCCCTGGCTATAGGGTGGTAACTTACTGAATATACCTGCCTTGCCTTCATTATTCGAGTTGAACGGAACCATTGCTTCGGTCATTCGTCTGGTCAGTAACTAATTCTGTATTAGCTACCAGTTTGTTTGGCACTCTTGGCTTCTTTAAGTGGTTTTCCACCTCCAGCTCAGTCACTCCTATGCCGGGCTGATGAGTGCTAATTAGCACGAAACTGCTAACCTCGGCTTGAATTGACTGAGCTGGCAGTGTATTTCATGTAGCTCTAGGAATGTTTCCAAAAATTTCACTCCCTTCATAATTTCTCTCAAGGGTTAGGAATTATTCAGAGAAGCTTATGTGCTGTCACTTTCCATTCTAAAGCCTGAGTGTCGGAAGTCCTGAGAAGCCCAAAAAACCTACCTAAAACTTTTCTCCCCCTTCTCATGCCATTTTGTTGGACCTTTTGACTCTATTTCCACCTCTGTAAAAAGAGGAGATGAACCCCTTTTTTTCAACTTCTTGCTTGAGCCATGATTCGAGTTTAATCTTCGGCTGAAATGGAATGGAGGATACTGGTGTTAGAGACACAGAAAATGGTGCACTCCTTTGCCTTCGCTCATTTTAAAAACTAAATTTTTTTTTTATTGTATTAGGACTTTTTTTAAACTTTCACTTCATGTTTCCACTTATTTTTAACTATGGTGACTAATTTTTAAAATATTATTTTATTGTAATTATGACGGTGTTATCTCGAAAACTCTTGATTTATCTTACCATCCCTTCGACTTTGTGATATCGAGAGTATACTGTATATTATTTGCTACACAGCACTGCTGTCTAAACTTTAAAGCCTGACTGATTGAGATACAAAGATCAGCAACTCTTTCTTATTGGCTACTGATGGACTCCTGTAGAAAATAGCTTGTATACTTATTTCAATCATCTAAATGAAGCATTTTTCTACATTGAACAACATATGCCACTGAACTGCCCCCTTAAAAAGCGTTAATGTAGAAACTGTAGTCATAAAAATAAGTTGTGAAAATTTTGTTGAGAGTTAAGAATTTATTATTTGAGTACTTATTGAAAAGTAAAATAATTTGCAAGAATGTAATAATGTTTTTTATTTCCTTTCCTTCTTGCAGGCAAGAGCCAGTGGCTTCTTCTTCTTCTTCAGTCTCACATTCACCATTAGACTTATTGGATAGCATTATGGCTGGCCAAAAAATGCTTCATTCAAAATCTGATAACATAGTTATTGGCTCAGATGGTTCTTTAGCTTTGAAAAATAAAGTTCCTCAAAAGAAAAATTCTAACGGTATAAAAAGCAATTCATCTCGTACACCTATGCATGTAGCTTTAATCAAAAACAATAAATCTTCATCTTCCAACTCGGAAAAAAACAGTAAGACTTCATCTACAAGCAATGAAAATGCCAGTAAGCTTTCAAAACCATACTACTCTCCCAAGAAAATGCCTAATGCCAAAAGTAAAGATCAAAACTCTGAGAAAAATGTCAACTCAAGTAGTCGTTTCAAAAATCATAAGATAGATGGCAATCAGCTTGATCGCCTGAAGAAAAAGCAACAAAAATCAAGAGACAGTTCAAGTGAAGGTGAATCAATCGATTCTTACTTAGAAGCTAGTAGAAGTAGAAATGTTAACAGTAAGAAAGTATGTTCTAAGCAAGTAAACCGAAAATCAAACCATGGAAAAGTTGATTTCCAAGTGAAACAAGAACATTGTAGCACTAGTAGTGAAACTTGCATTACTGATTCCTCTGCTAATAACCACTCATTTTTAGATTTACCGATAAAAAAAGAAATAATGTCGGATGATGAGACCAATATTGATGCTTGGGAAAACTCAAGCATGCAGAAAGATATCTCACAAGCAATAAAATCAGAGCCTTATGATTCTTACATACAGCAAGAAAAGCCGAATGTCCCTAAAATATTTTCCTTGAATGGTGAAAAAGATGATGTTGAAGAAGATAGTGGTTGTGATTTCTCTCAAAGTTTAATTGATTCAAGCGAGAGAACTTGTTCTTTAAACGAAAATTCACTAAAAATCTGTAATACATCAAAAACAGCTAATGAATGTAATGAATCACTAGTGAATAAAACTAAAAACCATTTGCGTATAAAGAAAGAAGTTTTATCTGATGATGAAAAAAGTCTGCCAGAGTCACAAGAAGTACAATTTTTGTTTCAAGTACAGCGTTTGAAGAAACATAGAAAATCAAGAACTAATAATCATTTCATTCATGAATCACTTAGCATAGATAAAGCTATTTCTATTAAAAAAGAGAAACTTTCAGAAGATGAACTTCCTAATGAAACAGTTTGTAATTTAATGTTGACTCAAAATAATAGTATGTGCTGTGCAAAAGAAAATGTAATAGCTTCAAAAGGTCAACAAATCAAAGTCAAACAAGAGATTTTAACTTCAGAAGATGAAAGTACTCAAATTCCTGAAACACAGATGTTGCCTAAGGTTAATAAATCTTCACTACTCTCGGAAGGCTCAGAGGTATGTTCTCAAAGCATAGAAAATTGCTTAATTAAAGTAGAATGTAATAGTTTAGATGATGACGATGATCTCCCAGCTACTCAAATGTTACCTGTAAAAGAATTGTTTGAGTCCAAATCTAAAAGAGGTATAAGTCCGTGTGAATCGAAATCGACTGATCAAAAAGATAAAATGTTCATTTCCAAGTCGTTGCTATCTGAAAAGAAATTTACCTGTTCAACTGACAGTGAGTTGCCTGCTACACAGTCCTATCAATGTACAGACAATCCACCTAGAAATTCTAAGAAAGTTCCAGTATCAAATAAAAAGCATAATGGAAATTCTGACATTGATTCTGATGAGACTTCACTTTGCCATAAAACTTCTACCTCAAAAGACACTTATGACAAACCTAAAATAGTTCTTTCAAACTGCATACGGGACAGCAATGAATCCTCTCCTTCTCCAGGTTTTCATACTGACACTATAACTGCAAGCACTTACTCAAATGAAACGTGTTCTCAAGATGAAGACGATATACTGCCTCCAACACAGGCAATTTTTGGTAATACCAATATTAAGAACTTGTCTTCTAGTCTGAACCTTGCTACACAAGGGAACCTGCATCACAGTAAGATTAAAGACCTAAGGAAAGATGACAACAACGATGAACTACCCCCAACTCAAGTTAGTAGTAAATGTTCTAAAAGTTCTACATTGTTTCCTGAATCTTATACTGCTTTAAATGTAGTCAATGTGAAAGAAGAATGCACTTTAAGGGACACCACAAAAGGTAAGCAAAGTATCTACATATCTGAAGAAGATAGTGAACTTCCACCAACCCAAGCAGTTGGTGCTTTTACTAAACCAATCTGTAAAACTTCAATGCATGTCAATAGTAGTTCTTTTCCATCTTCACAACATGCAGATACTTTTACTGAACGAAAGCGTAAAATTTCGCAATGTGAAAACTACGATTCTTCTACATTAGAAGATAATGATTTGCCTCTTACTCAAGCTACCAATGCTTTTTTAAAAACAAAAAATAAAAGTTCAGATCAAGGCAATTATGATTACTCGATGTTTGAGGATGAAAACGATCTCCCTCCTACCCAAGCTATTGATGTTTTTACTAAACCTAACTGTAAAATTTCAAAGCATGATAATGGTAAACCTTTTCTGTCTGCACGTGATATTTCTCCTACACATGCTGCTACTTTTACAAGACAGAACAATCAAATACCGCAATGTGATAACCATGATTCTTCTTCATCAGAAGATAATGATTTGCCTCCTACTCAAGCTACCAGTGCTTTTTCTAAATCAAAAGGTACAGCTTCAAATCAAGACAATTATTCTTGCTCTGATGGTGATGATGAAAATGATCTCCCTCCTACCCAAGCTATTGATGTTTTTATTAAACCTAACAGTAAAACATTGAAACGTGGTAGTTATAATTCTTTTGCTGCTAGAGATGAAAATGATCTGCCTCTTACTCAAGACATTGGTGCTTTTATTAAACCTAAACCTAAGACTTCAAAGCAAAGTACATGTAACTCTTTTACATCTGAAGATGATAATCTACCTCTTATTCAAGCTTCTGATGTGTTTTTAAAGCCTAAACATCAAGTTTCAAACCGAGGCAGTAATGATTGCTCAACATTTGAAGATGAAGATAGTCTCCCCCCTACCCAAGCTATTGATGTTTTTACTAAACCAAACTGTAAAATTTCAAAGCGTGGTAATAGTGAATCTTTTTTGTCTGCACATGCTAATGATCTTTCTCCTACACAACATGCTGATACTTTTACAAAACAGAACAATGAAATGTCACAATGTGATAACTATGATTCTTCTTCTTCATCAGAAGATAATGATTTGCCTCCTACTCAAGCAACCAATGTCTTTTCAAAATCAAAAGGTGTAGCTTCAAATCAAGGCAATTATGATTGCTCTGATGGTGATGATGACAGCAATCTCCCTCCTACCCAAGCTATTGATGTGTTTATCAAACCTAAGTGTAAAACATTGAAACAAGGTAATTATAATTCTTTTACAGATGGAAATGATCTGCCCCTTACTCAACACATTGGTACTTTTATTAAACCTAAACTTAAGACTTCAAAGCAAAGTAAATGTAACTCTTTCACATCTGAAGATGATAATCTACCTCCTACTCAAGCTTCTGATGCGTTTTTAAAACCTCAACATCAAGTTTCAAGTCGAGGCTCAACATTTGAAGATGAAAACAGTCTCCCTCCTACACAAGCCATTGACGTTTTTACTAAACCTAACCGTAAAATTTCAAAGAATGGTAGTAATGGTTCTTGTTCATCTGCACATGCTGGCGATCTTCCACCTACACAGCACACTGATGCTGTTACTAAATTGAGCCATAAAATATCACAATGTGATGACTATGATTCTTCTACATCAGACGATAATGATCTACCTCCTACTCAAGCTACCAATGCTTTTTTAAAACCAAAAAATAAAATTTCAAATCAAGGCAGTTACGATTGTTCTACATTTGAAGATGAAAATGATCTCTCTCCTACTCAAGCTATTGATGCTTTTGTTAAACCTGAGTATAGAACATCGAAACAAAGTGATTGTAATGCTTTTTCATCTAAGGAGGAAAATGATCTACTTCCTACGCAAGACATTGGTACTTTTATTAAACCAAAGCTTAACACATCTGAACAAGGTATTTTTAAGTCTTTTATGAATAAAGATGATCTACCTCCTACCCAGGCGGACAGGATTTCTAATAAATTGAAACCTGTTTCAGATACCAAAGATCTGCTCGACTCATCCAGAAATGATTATGACTCACATCATAAAGATGTAGTAGATAGCTCTGCTGAACCAAAGCTGAGTTTAGAAAATTCAAAGAAAACTTTTTGTTATTCTGAGGATGAAAATGAACTTCCTGCAACTCAAAGATTAGATATTTCTGAAGATGATATTGATGACAGTGAACTGCCTGCTACTCAATGTGTAGATTCAGAACTCAATTCAAATATGTCTTCCAATACAGCTAAAGAGCCTTCTAAGAAACTAAAAGCAAATGAAGTTAGTTCTCATACAGCTGGGGAACTAAATCGGGAAATGAAGGAAAACGCACTGGAAGTTGACATGAGTGAAATTCTTTCAAACATTTCGCATGCTGTAAAGATTGTGACGAGCAGTTGTGCTAAGACGGATAAAAGTTTCGACTCTAATGAAACTGAAAAGGTTGCATCATTTGAAGACTGTGATAAGCAAGCAGTTTCTAGTGAAATCCAAAAGTCATATGAAATGGAAAAAGAAGATCAAATAAGTAATGATGCAGCGAAAATGCTTAATCAAGACGAATCAGCTGATTCTGAAAATCTAACGATTGAACAGATCAAACAAAAAATTGCTTTGTCTGAAAACCAAAAGAAAAGCTCTCCCAAACAGCTGGGAGTTCACAGACATTTACCGCAAGTTATTACTTCAGTTGGTCCTAAAAAACAATTGGTTCTTAAGCCAACCAGACAAAAAACTTTTTCTTTTCTTGATGTAGAAAAGCTAGAATCCAGCAGTTCAAAAGATAGTAAAATCACAACTGATCATTTCAGCAACAGTTCTTGTAGCTCTGATAATAACTTGGAAGCTTTTCGGGAAAAAGACCCTGTAAGTTTTGAGAATTGTCTAGAAAAAAAACAACTTAGATCTAAGTCTGCTTCAAATGAAAATAGTGCAAATATTATTGACACCACAGATTCAAACTCTTCACTTTGCGATTTCAATGGCACACAGATTGGGAAAAGCTGGAAATCTAATGCAAATGGTTGTGGAGATTCATTTTCACAAAATGATACTGAATTGCCTCCTACCCAATCATTAGAACAGTCTAAATTAGCTTTGAACTTTAGCATGAACTCAGGCATTAATGACGTTAAAAATCTAAATTCTCAAAAAAAGAAACGGAAACAAAATCATGCAGAACATGAGCAGAAGTCTCAGAGCTTACCATTCTCAGATGACGAGCTACCTGCTACACAACAAATCGAACATTGTGGTTTTTTTAATGATAAAATGAATAAAGATTGTAAATTCAATATTAAAGAACACTCATCTAAAACATTGGTAGATCTTTCTATCAAACATCGCAATGAACATTTGCATAAAAATGAGTGTGTGGCTCATACCAACAGTAATGTGTCTGCTACAAAAACAATAAATAAACATGTCAAAAGTGATCTGATAAATAAAGATTTAAAAGAAAGCCACCAAAACATTACAAAAAATAAATCTGATTCCAGCATATGCAAACTAAAACAAAGTTCATACTCAAATAATTTTAGTAAACATCAAAAACAACATTTTCCTGAAAAAAGTATGAATGATACTGATGATTTGCCAGCCACACAGGTAATGGAAACTGATTTTGCACATCTGAAAAACAGTCACCAAAAAATTACATTGACAACGACGAATAACTCTAATGACAGACATCTAAAACAGGCTGGGGAAAAAATGCCTCCTACTGCTTTAAATAAACAGCAACGTTCTTCTTGTAGTAAAAATTACTTCACTGAGTCTGAAAATGATGATGTTTCTGCAAATGACCCTGATGATTTACCAGCTACACAAATGATGGGGGAAGACTTTGCACATAAGAAAAATAGTTACAAAAAAATTAAATTTATGAAGAGCAATAATTCTGAGAATGGTTTTCAAAAACAGTCATGTGAAAAGTTGCATCCTGCTGCTATAAACAAAAAACAGCATGCTTCTTGCAGTAAAAATGAGTTTAATGAGTCTGAAAGTGATGATGTTTCTGCAAATGACCCTGATGATTTACCAGCTACACAAATGATGGGGGAAGACTTTGCACATAAGCAAAATAGTTGCAAAAAAATTAAATTTATGAAGAGCAATAATTCTGAGAATAGTTATGAAAAACAGTCATGTGAAAAGTTGCATCCTGCTGCTATAAACAAAAAACAGCATGCTTCTTGCAGTAAAAATGAGTTTAATGAGTCTGAAAGTGATGATCTTTCTGCAAATGATACTGATGATTTACCAGCTACACAAATAATGGAAAGAGATTTTGCACATTCGCGAAACGATCGTCAAAAATTAAAGTTTCCAAAGAACAATCGTTCTGACAATAAATATCATAAACAATTGTATGAGAAGTTGCTTCCTGCTGCTTTAGATAAGAAACAGCGTGACTGTAAAATGAATGATGTAAATGACACTGATGATTTGCCAGCCACACAAAAAATTTATGATATTGGTTGTAACAATAAAAATAAGTTTGGAAATAAACAGAGAAATAATGTTGAGAAGAGTAATTTTGAGAAAAGCTTGGAACATGTAACTGCCACTACAATTTTCAAAAATAAAGAACACACTGCTGGTATTGAAAATAATTTGAAAAGCTTAGACACTCAGAAATCATGTAGAAAGAATGTAGATTCACTGTCTTCTAACTTATTTCATCAACAAAGTGTCAAAATTAAAAGTAATTCTAAACAGTCAAATAATTGTGATAATTTAAAGCAAAAGAAGGGAGCCTGTTTGTACAGAAGTGACAAAAAGGAAAATACCAAATGCAGAAACAAATCCCAAGAAAATGATGATGAATTGCCTGCTACCCAGGAAATAGCGAATGATAAACATACAAACAAGCAGGATCATAAAAGGTCAAAAAAGTTAGAAAAATGTAAATTATTAAATGAAAATTTGAATGAATTGCCTTTACAGTTTAGTGAACAAAAATCAAAACTGAAAAGAGCATCGAAAGAAATTAGTAACAATAAATTTTGTGTTTCACAAAATTCTGAAAATGCCCTCTCTGTCCCTTTACATAGTGATAACATTGGAAAGAATATGGTAAAAGATCAAAGTTTTCCAAAGAAAAGGAAACATTTATCTGAAGTTTTAGAGGATTCTTATGGACAAGTCAAAGATGTTACTAAAAGGACAAAAACCAGTGCCACAGACACTTTTGGTCCAGTTTGTGTAAAGAAAGAAGTTATGTCCCCAAAAAATTGTTTTTGTAGTTCAGAAACAGAGGGTTCTGGTATGAATGAATACTTAGATTTAAATAAAAGTGATGTATTGCATGAAATCAAAAAAGAACCTGGTTCTTTTGAAAATGTGCGTATTAAGCAAGAAAAATTAGAAAGCAGTGCAGGAAATGATAATAAGTGTCTGCCTAACCAAGAAAGACCTAAAAATTTCGATTCCCCCATGAATAATAATCTCTTGAAATTAGACATAAAAATAAAGGAAGAGCCGCTCAGTGATGATGAATGTACATCAATCAATTTAAAAAATCAAATTAAATCTCCAAACCTTGAATCACAGCTTCATAAAAATCCTTGTGCAAATAGAACACTGCAAAATCAAGATCCTTTTGTAAGCATGTTGCCTAAGGCTCAACTTCATTGCAAGACAACTGGAGATGAATACGAGTCTGAAAATGTTACCAATCCAAAGCTGCTGAAAGATTCAAGAAAATTTGACGATAAAAGACGAAAAACTCTGGATAAAAACCTAGTGTCTGATAATTCCGCATTGAAGTGTAAAAAAGACTCAGAATATAGTTCTAATAGCAATATTAATGTTCAAAACAAAGTAAAAAAAGTTTTAGAAAATAAAATTGATGTATCACCACTAATAGATTTAACAAGCAAGTCATCTTCTGAAAAAAGGAAAGATAAGAAAACTGCTGTGAAAGATATCTCAAATAATATTGTAAACAAAGAGTGTGCAAAAGAAAATTTACATAGTACAAAGAGGACTGTAATAGAAGAAAGACATTCCAAAGAGATTAAAACTCAAAATGACAAGAAACATAAAATTACGGCGTTAAATGGAATGGTTGAATCAGGACCAAAAACAAAGAAGCAAAAGTTGATGCATTATATTGAGATTAAAAAATCTGAAAAGTCCCCAGATGACTGTACAGAAATCAGAAAAGTAATTTCTTATTTATTTATTCTATTTTTTATTTTTTAAAAATCAGGCTCTTAAGTAAACAACAAAATTTATATGTAGTTAGTTTATTTGTTCAGTAAAATCAAATCAATGAAGTATAAATTAAAAATTCCCTTTAGTGCGAAAGTTAAAAAAATCAATGATAGGACACATGGTTACAAAGAGCCCACTTTTAATGCATAAGATTTAAGCTATAAAAGAAAAGATATAAAACCAAAGTGAGAGCACAAAAATCTGTCTTTTTTTTTGTGAATCACTTTTTATCTATAAGCTGCATCTTTTGCATTGAAAAATGATTCCTTATTACCCCCGAGAGAATTTTTTTCTTTTTTTCAATGTGCTTTCTTTCTTTCTTTTTTTTTTTTAATGATTGTTATATGATACTTAGCAAATTGATATTAGAAGTTTTATTCATTTTTATTTACTTATTGAATTGAAATACATTTACAGGTGGACAAAAAATTGGATTTGAAAGAAGAAATTGCAGCTGAAATAAAACGTATATTGAAGCCTTTTTATGTTAGTGGTCTCATAACTAAAGAGAATTACAAAGATATAATGCGAAAGGCTGTTCCTAAAGTAAGTGTTAGAAATTTTCCTATCAGTAAAATTGTCAATCACCTTCATTGTTTCCCATGGTTAATTATTCATAATTTTCATCTGTTATTTTTAAATCTTGCACTTCATTAGTAACTGGGACAGTGGCGGATCCACAGGGGGGGGCGATTGGGGCGATCGCACCCCCCCCCCCCCCCCCCAACAGACTTCGTGTTTTTTTTTTTTTTTTTTACTATTAGGTGCATACCAAAATAAATCGTTTTTGTTTGAACACTTTCTGAAGAATAATCTAATTTTTTTTCAAATTCAAAATTTATACATTAAATTTTTTTCATTTATGCTCAAAATTTAAATGATAAATGTTAAAAATTGAAAGCGTATTTCCTTCTCAGCGTTTGTTTTATATCGTTCGAAGGTGTAATCATTCCTGCATATTTATAACTGGTGCCATACATACGTTTTATTTTTGCTCCAGGGGGGGGGGGTATTACATATTCCCTTAATTTGCGGTTTTTTAGTTGATTGATATGAAAATACGGGTTTTTTTTTTCTACTTTATCTATTTGATAAATTTAATTATTTTACATATAAATGTGAGTTGATGAAGTCAGTAGCATTGCTACGGTGGCGCGGATGGGTTTGCCCCAGGTGGCACCCGAAATTGATCTTCAACTTTTTTTGAAAAATTTAAATGCTTCAATTCTAAAAAAAATTCCCCAACATTTCAATTTATATTAAAAATTATTTTGCAGGGCGGGGCTAAGCCGGGTGACACCCCCTAGAGTGTGACACTAAAATGAATATGAGAAATTTCGATGTTTCAATTCTGAATTTTATTTCCAACATGAAAAAAAAATATTTTTTTTCTATCAAACATATTGGTCTCACTAGAAGGACATTTGAGGCGGCTGGTACTCATATGGAGTGGGGCGGGGGGGGGGGGGCGGAGACTCCCAAAACACATGTAAGAGTTCCGGAAAAATGTAAATACCAACAGAAATTCGCATATGTTTTATAATCTCTCAAATACATTGGTATCAATACGAGGGAAACGTTTATTTCGGATGATATCCCTCTCGGGGGGGGGGGGGGGACACAATTTCGTTTTGTTTATGAATATTGTATGAACTTCGTTTCTTTCATCGAACATTGAATAAGGTTTTTTTTCACCTTCGGTTGATGGGGAGGGGGGAGGGGTGATAGCTCAGATTACCACCCCGGTTGACATCCAAGTTTGCTACGCCACTGATTAAGTGTAATTTAACAATGCTGTAACAGAATATGGTTTTTTAACAGATCAATTTTTTTTTTAATTGTTAAAAGATCTTTTCTGTCTCTTGTATTTCGCATTTCCTAGTAAAATCTTATTCAAGCAAAAGTAAACTACACTTAAAACGTTTTATTTTGATCCTAAATTTATTTTAATACTGGTTAAATAGTGGAAAATTTTGTTTTGTATAACGAAAATTAACCGCTTTATTTGCTTCTGGTTCTATCATAAAAGCAATTTTTGTTACAAGATTTATTTCGATATATCTTTATTTAAACTTTTGTTTCGCGTTTTTTACTGCCGCTATTTGTAGTTTTTTCTTCTTCTTTAAACTTAATCTTGTTTAATTGTTTTTATATATCTCGCTATCAGTTTTAATTTCTTCGCTTTACAAATTATTGTTACTATTGCTAATATAATAAAATTATTATCGTTGTTATTACTGTTATTATTTTGACTTATTTGTGAAACTTCAGTTAATACTTTACAATACAAACTTTTACAATACAATAAACGTTACTTTACAATAAACAATAGTCAGAACTTTCAGTCATCTCCGCGTCATAGATGTTTTATATTTCAGATAACTTTATGTAAATAGTAAATAAGTCCAACTCAGCAGTTTTTAATCGTTTGCTTTTGTGATGTGTGTTTGTGTGTGTTTGGTAGTTGCTTGTTTTCATTTTTTCTGCAATCATTAGACATTATTTTTATTCAAAAATGTATTACCGAGGAGATTCATAGAAATGCCTCATAAATCCATGTCATATCGATCTCTGAAAATCCCACGTTACATTAGAATGGTATTTTTTTTCATTCCATAATAGGATGAGAGAAAATATATAAAAAATGGCGATATAAGGGAATGTATTTCCTTTATTTGTAAGACTCAATTTAAAAGCTCATGAATGATCTTCGCAACGAAATAGCTTTTGTGCGTCCGATACTTTTGAGCGCATGTGAGAACGGATGGGATGGAATCATAGGCGGCTCGTGGGAGCAACTGCCCCTCCTTTTCAAAAACAAAGGGGCACTGCCCCTCCGTTTTTCTAACTTCAAAGTTATAGATCGACTGGAAAATGCTGGTGCTGATCGATTCACGTGTTTAAAGAAAGAAGAATTGACTTAATAAGGGTACTTTAAATGTTTGTCACGTTTTTTGATGAAGATTAAATTGGAGCTTTGAATCGAAAGAAGGAAGTCTACTGTTGATATTTGTCTCGAGATTTCAGGTCGTGTCCATAGGTTTTTTTTTTTTTTTTTTGAGACGATCATTTAACCAACAACAAAAATACCATAGCCCAATTTTATAAAATTTAAAATAAAATAATAAATAAATAAATAAGGACGCTGCCCGCATCCCCCCTCCCGTGACTTCTCTGCCCCCCCCCCCCAAATTTTTTGTAGACCAATCGCCAATGGATAAAATCGCCCCCCCCCCCCAAAAAAAAAAAACAGGCCTCTGGATCCGCCACTGAACTGGGATACACGGATTAGTCAGCCAAAGTATTCCTTCAACAAAAAACTGATGGATGCATTTATTAACAATAAATAAATGTATTTAATTTCTGCAAACATTACTTTATTTTGTTGTCTAATTGAATTACCATATCGAGTATTAAAAGTTCTCATCCCAACTGGTGCTGTGATTAAAATATATGTTATATGCAAAAAGTTAGTTATATGCACAAAAACTTTTTCTTGATGATGTTTGCAATAATAATTATTTTATTTTCAGGTTTTTCTTAATTGTAATAAAAGTATACAGCCTGAAAAAATAAAGAAATTAGTTTTGAATTATGTATCACTGCTGAGTTCTTGACAGAAGATGTAAATAAAGTAAGGAGTTATTTGCTATCAGTTTTCTAAATTTTTTTCCAGAATAAATTATTTTTAGATGTTAAGCATCAACTGTAATAAATATTTTTCAGTTAATATTTTGGTTCCTTGAATACCTATTCTCTCTCTCTCTTGTTTTAGTACATAATATTTACTCCATTGAAAGATAGGTTTTGAGATATAAATTAAAAATACATGTATTTTCATACATTGTATGTCTGGGACTATAGTACTAACTCAAATTTACCACAAAAATGCACTTTAATGTATTGTCTTAATATGTATAAAGTGAAGCAAAAGAGAGTCCGAGCGGACATGATTCAGTTGTTTTAATTCATCAAAGTGAAAGATGTTAAAGGATTAAAGTTTAGCACAAAAAGCAGGACAAGCGGGTATTGGTTTAAGCTATTTTAATCCCAGGTAGCCTGGAACTTTACACAACATGCAATTTTAGGCATTGATGAACAATTCTTTTTTCTTATTCAGCATTATTCAATGAACTTAACTTTAAAACATTTTTATTGTTATATTTTTCAAAATTTCATTGATGTCACCCCATTGTAAAATATTTCTGTACGCTGCATGTTTTTATGGATATGTTAATGCCATTACATAACTAAATATTACAAAAAAAAACTAAATATTACTGAACTTATGTACTTTGCATGTTTTTACAGACATGATAATGTCATGTAAATTAGGAGAAATTACTACTTTAGTAGAGTCGCGAGCACTTGGAACAGCTTACCAGAAGAGGCGGTAATGAGCAAGAAGTTCAATAGCTTTAAGAGGGTCATAGATCTTCATTGGGGACTAATAAACTGACTAGGACCAGCCTAGCTGGGCCCAGAGCTTGTTGCTGGTCGTCACATTTGTATTTGTACAGTTATCTAATGACTACAGGTAAAAAATGCCTTTTTAAGTAAACTAGTTTGACGTGTAACCAGCATTGTTTTGTCATCATTTCATAAATAAAAATTAGCTTTACTTCTCCAAATTCAAAAATTAATCAAGTATAAAGACAGACACATCAATAGTGATTAAACTTCTTCAAAAGATAATTTTAGAACACAATATTTTGAAAAATATAGTTGTACACAGAGCAAAAATCTTTCAAATAATGCACTAGCACAAAAGAACAAACAAACACTAAAGACATTTGATATAAAAAAAAAACCTGTTAAACAAAATAGTAATAGTAAAATCATAATATTGATAATTGCTAGGTGTCCATCAGTACTTGTGTCATGCAAATTCAAGGGTGAATTCGAGGCAGGTACCCTTGAATTAAATGCCCACCCTTAAACTAAATGCAACAAATTTTCTACATGAAAACATGTTCCTACTTCTCCAAATGCTCCAAAGTAAAAAAAAAAAAACGATGCAGTTCAGGTCTCCTAGATTGACAGTGCTTGCTGTTGAAATATCATACTAATAAACTAGATCCCAATCTACTAAAAATGAATATACTTTTAGATGACACCTCTTCAACAAAGAGAACCACCCAAGCTCCATAGTCTTCTAAATTGTCCCTTTTTTAGTTGCTAGTAGCAACTCTGAAAAAACTAGAATTTTTAAGAAAAATAAATCTTAGATTTCAATTGCATTTTCCAGAATATACTTTGGAGTGCTAAAAGAAGGTCGGTAGATAATACGCAGCGGCATATAATCTGCTGCTTCCTGTTACTAACAATCGATGAAGTAAAAAATCATATTTGCAAGGCAAAATAGCTTTATATTTTTGCTCAGTATGCTATGTATTGTGAACTAATGAGAAAATAAAAAGAGCTATCATAAACCGAAAGCAGATGCTAAAACATTGTTGCACAATTACAGCAAAATGCTAATTAGACATATGACATATAGCATCCAAAAACAAGTATAAGCTATCTTTCAATGTTTAAAACATGTAATAGTCGAATGATTTTAAACATCTAAAATTGAAAATAAAAATATTCGCTGCTGCTTATTTAAATTTTATGATTAATCAAATGTCAATTTAACTTTTTTAGGTTTCAAATGTGTTGCCCACTGATGAAAAATTTTTTGTTGTGTGTGTGTGCATTATTTTGACTACAGTTATTATGCTTATTTATTTTCCTCTTCTTTTTTTTTCTTTTGTAGATAAATGAGCTACCAGTGCCTTTCAAAATGTACAGAAGAAATTAATATATTTATTATTGTAAATATTTGTCATACTTTTAATAAAAATTTTTATTCTTGTAATAATCCTTTTACTTTAAACATTTAAATAGCAAAAACTAGAAAAAATTTATATCGTTATTAGTTTGTACTAACTAGTGGTTTTCTAAAGTTTTGCAGATAAGTAATGAATAAAATTTTTAATTTGTATTAACTGCTTCTGCAGCATGAATATACATAATGTACATCAAACCATAACCCGCAAAAAGAATCATAGATTTACTTTTTGTACATCTGAATAGTTAGGTTTTAAAAGATAATTGAATGGTTTTGGGTTATACAGTTGGACCTCCATATATCGAAGTAGCAAATTGCCGGAAAAAATTCGATATATAGAAATTTCGATATATAGAAACAATCTTATTTTATCACAAAAATCTCCTAAAACATTGAAATTAAAGCTAATTTTCGTGCATGAAACCCAATTTCTAATTTATACGAGCATCGAATTAAACGAAAGTTAATAACTGAAAAATTAACAGAAATTACATTTTTGTGCCTTCGTACATCTTCATTCTTCGGCCGTTCAACTTGATTTGCAACATGAGATTTTCGTTTTGACAATGTAATCGAGAGAAAAGTAAAAAATCAATCTAACTTGAATGATTTTTACTGAAGCTAATAAGACTAGAAATTATAATCAACAGACAAAAAGGATAACTTGAAACTGGTTTTACAGTGTTACTGGTTACAACTAACTAGTAAGATTTGAAATAAACTTGAGGGAATTCAAGAACGCCAGAACGGAACAAAGACCTCTACACACCCCTCAAACCCAGATTTCTTATGAGTTTCTTAGCAACCTTTAGTAAACATAATTTTCTCCTCTTACCTTCATTTTTCATGAGACAAACAGTCTAAAGTGGATAAAAAAAATCTACGAATGTCTCGGAAAAAATTTCGATGTATAGAGATTTTTTTGATATATAGAAACTATTTTTCTATGTAATGAACATAGAAATTTGCTGGGATTTCGATATATAGAAAATTTCGATATGTGGAAGTTCGATATATGGAGGCTCGATTGTAGTTAGTTGATTTGCAGTTTGGTACTAATTGATATCCAGTTATGATGCTTCATATTTAGGTAACAGACAAAGCTTGTATGCAATTCCAGATCTGGGGTGAGCAACTCAGGGCCTTTGCCCCAGTCAGCATTATCTTTGTGATGGTAAATTTCACCCTATTTCTGTGGGTTTTCTTCGTTGAAACTTGATACAAAAGTTTGAAAGAAGATGGGTAAGGGCGGCAGTTTCAAGATTTGCCACAGCTGGAAAAGATCTGGCACGGCTTGTGTGATTTTACATTTCAAACTATGCCTATTTAGTGTTACAGGGTATGCTGCATATATGGCATGGAAGGGGTTAAAACGCATTCCTACCGTCCAACAAAAAATTACCTTGATCAAAATTCAAGTTAGCTTCTACAAAGTGTCCCAGATTAAGTTTCACTAAACCCAAAAAACTTACATTAACCAGTTTTTTCAAATTAATAAGTAAGCGAGCTGATGTGTGCATCACATGACTTCCTTTTACTCCAATTTAATGTCATTTCCCCATTATTGGCATTTTTAATGTGATTCAATAGCTTACTCTCTAAATAGCACCAACAGTGGCCAAATTGAAACCAGATTTAAAAAAAAAAAAATCGCCAAATTTGTCGCCAAGATGGGGACAAAACTTGGTGACCAAAATACTGGCGATATATTGCCAAGTGTCAGCCAAATTATAACACCACTTGAGTTTACATCGAAATTAACAATAATTTCCCTCCAAAAAGGAACAAAAGACCCTTTTAGAAACTCCCGAATGCAACCAAAAGGGGAGGTGCACAACTAGACCTTACTAGGAGTCTACGTACTAAATTTCAACTTTCTAGGACATACCTTCCTTGAGTTATGCGACATACATACGCACAGACGTCACGAGAAAAACTAGTCCTCTTTACTCGGAAATCGTCAAAATGGATATTTCACGTGTCTATACGTGCTTAGGCACTTACCCATTTGTGGTTGAGTCGAAAAAAAAAAAAAAAAACTCAACATTCATTGGGGGTAAATAAAATGGAAATTAAGGTCGATTTTTGAATGAAAATTTTTCGTGTGTATAATACTTCCTTTTTTGTAAAAGAAAGTAAAAATCATTCAGTCTTTTAAATTATTTCCATAGTTTTAGCATCACAAACTGAATGTATATCCTTAAGACGGACAATGGCTCTGACTTTATGAAAATTTTCACTCTAAAATGACCTTATCTAATTTTTAGGTTAAGAGAGGTTTCACCATGAATGAATTGAAAGCTGATTTAAATTTTACATGGAATTCCAATAGATTGTGTTTGCCAGCTGCAATAGATTTTTGAAACATTAATATTAAGTTACTCATTAAAAAATCATTTGCATTGCCATTAAATAAAATTTTGTTTGTATATGGTAAAAATTAGTAAAAGTTTTATTTTGTGGTAAGCTTTTATTTCATCACTTAGAATTCACTTTTGGAACACCCTGTAAATTCTAATCTGGATATTTTGTTTATTCAAAAATGATTTTTGACCACAATATTTTAGATTTACAGTAGACCCTCGTTTTACTTGTGGGTTATGTTCCGCAAAAGTGCCACGTAAATTAAGATTTAATAACATTGGGGTCCACAGATAAAAATAGTTCATTCTAATGGTAGATAAATGTATAGTAAATTAATTATTTTGATACAATTAATGTTTTTAATTATTTTGATACTATGTCCAACATGCATGAAGAAAACCTGAATAAACATACTGTTTATAACTAGTATGTTGTGGCCATCACGAAACTTTCTTCTATATTTTTCCTTTTTCTGATCCCTCCTCATGCTTGACGAGGAAGCAATATTCCTAACAAAAACAAAATTACACATGCAAAAACTTGACGACCATCCCAATGTCTGAATTATTGTAAAAACAAAACAAAGAGCGAAAATTGAAAGTTACTTTAAAAGCCTTACTTCAATTAATTACAAATATTTTATTTATTAACAAACATAAGATGGCAACAGTTAAAAATTTTAAATCATTGAGATAATATTTCCGATCATTTCCATACAATTAAAATCACGAGAAATACGCAGACGACAATCTATTACGATTTATCTTTCTTATTGTTGCATTAATAAAACTATTTTTATTCGCAAAAAAAAAAAAATCAACACCTCTTGGAGCGATTGGAGTCAAAATTGAACCAAAGCCTGTTTACGTATGGATTCACATATATTCCAAATTTCAACCAGAACGTAGCATTACTTCTTGAGATAGGGCACTCACAATGGAAAAAAAGAACGGGCGATTGCGCTACCCCCCCTTTTAGCTGTTGACGCCAAAATAAAATCAGCTCTTATACCCACTAAGGGCTACTTGTCAAAAAATTTTTGTTTGATTCCGTTCGTTATTTCTTGAGATACAGCAGTCACAATTGACGATAAAAAACGTTCTATAACTCAACCCCCGTTTGAGCTATTGACACCAAAATTGAATCAGCACCTGCTCCTGTTAGAGGCAACATATGGACCAAATTTTGTTTGATTCCGCCAGTTACTTCCTGAGGAATAGCAAGCACGCGTAACTCAAAAAACGTCCCATTGCTCCACCCCCCTTGGAGGAATTCGCGCCAAAAACTAATGGGCACAAGTTCACATAGGGGCACATATGTGTACCAAATTTCGGTCAATTTCATGCGGTAGTTTTTGCTGTAGAGCGGCCACAAAAAACTGGTCACACACAGACGTGACACACACACACACACACAGACAGACATTTTCCAAAAATAGTCGAAATGGACTCAGCACACCTCAAAACGTTCGAATCCTTCGAAATTCGAAAATTTGCACGAATCCAATACTTTCTTCTATATATTAGATATAGAAGAAAGTAAAAATAGCTGGTTATGATAGTCTGTTGGCAGTCATTAATAATTTTTTTTTTCTGAAGTTTTGTGTAGAACATTGATGCATCCATGATTTCTCGCATCACTTTAATGACGAGATCTTCCTCTATTAAGAAATCAGAAAAATCATTTGACAATTGAAGGAATGGCTCAAAACTTTCTATGGTCAAGCTCTTGGTTGTGTGTCATCGATGTCAGTATCCTCATTGTTTTTGTCCTCTGTCACTTCTAAAAGGTCTTCTTCAGTGATCTGTGAATTGTGTGAGTTTAACAACTTTACTTCTGGAAAGAAAGAGTTTTGGAACCATTCGAGAAAATTGTCTCCAGTGAACCAAACTTGTTAGCAGGCTAAACTGAAGTTCATTGCATGTTATCTGCAATCTCAGGAATTGGAATTTAAAGGATGGGGGAATTTCCTCTGTTTGCATTGCGGCTTCAGCATCAAATCAAAATGCACAGAAAATAAACCTGCTTAAAATGAGGATCTACTGTATTGATTATATCTGTGGAAAAAGCGCAAAAAACGTACATTCGAAAAAGCCCCAAAATATGTTCTCCTGCTTATTTTTTCTTGATTTAAGAGTTTAGTAAAAAATACCTAAAAAAGTACTCCTACTAAACAATATGCCTCCCCCACAATAAAAATTAAAAAGAATAGTATTATATTTCATTTGGATAAAATCAATTTATTCTACTTCATTAAACATTGTGTCACAAGACATTTCAATAAGTACACTAGTATTGAAGAGACAACTATGCAAAAACTATTTATGAATACATTATTCAAATAAAGGAGCTTTTCATTACTATATGAACTTGATAACCATACAATCATGCACAGAATTTTAACCAATTAGATTATCATACCAAGTATGTATATGTATACCAAGAAAACAAGCTGTCAATCAACATCAAATGAAATATTATCAGGGTAAAGTTTTGATTAGGGGGTATCATTTAAATACATATGAGGGTCATCTGGAAAGTAGTCCCCTTAGTGCCGCATGAAACGCTTACAACGTGGGTAGTGGGCAAGGTCTGACTGCTTCAGTGGTTTGTCTGCCTTCTTTGTACCAAGTTGCGTGACCCTAGCATTGCCTGTGTTGTTTCTGTAATCGTTTATAATGTTTTAAAAAATTGAGAATGCCGCCAGTGGTGAAGTGATGACTCTAATGGAATTTCTCAATGTAAAAAACATTCCCCAATACAAAATCCACAGCGAGGTTTGTTGTCCTTCATGACAATGCCAGGCCTCATGCATCTATGATAAGAGCTTTTGCAGCAGTTCTAATGAGAAACTTTTTACCATCCACCATATAGCGCGGACTTGGACCCTTCAGATCTTCATCTCTTGACAAAGCTTAAAGATCTTTTGTCAGGAAAATGATTTGACAGTGACAAAGAACTTTAAGAAGGTGTGACTATGTATCTCAATAAGCTGGCGGCCAAGGACTATGAGAAGTTGGAATGCAAAAAGTCATCACATGTTATGACAAATGCCTAAATTTTGCTTGGAGGTTATGTGGGGAAATAGTTTAAAGTATGCTCGTTCCAATAAAAATGATTGTATTTATTAATATTTACTTCTGTATCTTTATCTCACAAACGGGTACTGCTTTCCGGATGACCCTCTTATTTATATTAAAATGAACTTAAAAATTATCTTTACCCTATTTTTGTCTTCAAAAATGTATTCAGAGAGCTATATTAGTTAACTTTGGTTACATTCTGACCATAAGAAAAGAAGATTATTCACAAAGGAACCATGATTATGATGAGGGAATACTGGTACTGAAACATTTTTTTTATGTCAACATTCTGAGGTAAGATTTATATATTTTGATTTAATACTTACAATTACTATCAAGTCAACATTGTTGGTGCCAAAGAAAAAAATTATGTTTTATCTTATAAAAGCCCTGATTCCTTATATTTGAAAGGAGTTGTGATTACCGATTGTGTTTCGGCCAATTTTTTCTTTTATCTTACCAGTGAATTTTTCTCTGGGAGGAAATTGGTTAAAAACTAGCATCATTGGGTCATATATTGAGTCATGGCCCTGCTGAATTTCCACTATGCTTAAGTGCTTTGACAATTTTTGACTTTTCTGTGTTAAACCGATGCAGCTCATGCATCCACCAAACAATGTCAATGTTTCAATGTAGCTCATGCATTCACCAATCAATGCCAAAGTTTGTTTGGACGTCACCCATTTTGACCGCAAGAGGGCGCCACAGGGGTCCTGCATCTACCAATAAATGGCAAAGTAATGGAAACAGGGGTACCCTGTAGCACCCTCTTTGTTACCATGGGTTTCAGCAATTGCCACGGCCAATTAGAATTAAGTAGGGCCTTGATTAAGAGAATGATTTTTGTTTTGACAATTCAATCTCATTTTAACAAAAATAAGTTTAAAATTGTTGAATTTTCAAGAAAGTGTATATATTCTAATGCAACATTAATATTGTTTATTTTTTTTTAAATATATTTATTTTTTTAAATGCATTTGAGATTTGAAATTTTACATTAGTATTACATATTTACTATTGAATTACTTTTTTTCTAAATTTTTGCCCTTAGCTATTATAACAGAGTGTTTGAATATCTTAAATTAAACTATTGAAAAGTCTAACATTGGAATGCTCTAAAACATAATGGTTAAAAAATTAGGAAATTCATTTTTGTATTTATACAATACATATTAATTATTTTCTTTTTACATAGAACATATATGTGTGTCAATTTGAAATAATGCACTAATGAAAAGAATTGTTTTAAATAATTTCGGACTATGACTTGAAAACTAATGCTACAAAATCAAAACAAATAAATATGCAAAACTGATAACCAGAAAAGCAACCTCATTCAGTTCTGGAATCTGGACAAACTTTTGTTATAACACAAAAAT
Source organism: Uloborus diversus (assembly GCF_026930045.1). Taxonomy (NCBI): domain Eukaryota; kingdom Metazoa; phylum Arthropoda; class Arachnida; order Araneae; family Uloboridae; genus Uloborus; species Uloborus diversus. Next base: position 148,542,380 of record NC_072738.1, on the reverse strand, counting down.
ATGTTGTTTCCGACATTATTTCCACCTTAATCATGCAAACCAATTGCATCACATTAAAAATGTTTAAAAAACTGCCATGCAAAACACAAGTAAATAAATATATAATAAGTATACATGAAGTGCTTTACTAATTACTCTTAACGTTTCAGAAATATTAGATCTAAGGCTTTCACGGAAAGCAACAATAACATTGTAGGCTATGATCATCTGACATGTTTCTGGCTAACATTTTGCCTTACATATCTTGTGCTTCAGCAAATCACAAATGAATTCATAATAGAAGTTTGGTCATCAACTTCTATGCATATTTTGATCACCACGTTCATTGGATAAAGCATCAATATCAGATTTTGATATGATTTACAAGGACAAATAGTGGAAGTTGTAGAATAAGAGTTGACTTTTAAAGATTTCAAAAGTGAAAGGAAAATGATGAATCGCTACTCCTGCTATTCAACTAGGTTTGTTTATGTGCTTTAACTTTCATGGCATGAGTTGACATAAAAGATACATAATCTGCTGAGCTTTGGATGTCTATCAATGGAAATCTTAGAATTGAAAGAGAATCTGTTTTACATACTATCAGGCCAACCTAAATGTCGAACCAGTAAATATGACTTACTATTGCTATAATGATTTTTTTTTTCTTTTTTAATATCTGACTATAGATAAAGAATTGTTTTCCTTTCCTCGTTCATGATGAATATTTTGAAATGCTATCACTAATTAATGAAGTGAAATCCAACCAATGAAGGTTTATCATAAAAGTTCATCAATGAAATATCGACAAAAGTCCTGTATTAAGGACATAATCTTCTAGCAATAAAAATACAGTTAACTAACTACTAATTGTAAGAAAAAAGATATTCTAGCATGAAATATCAACTCTAAAACATTCTTAACAAACTAAAAATCCAATATTATTTACAGAAGAAACAAAACTTTTCATCAACATTCAAAAATCTTCCTGACTTGTCATATACAGTACCCATTAAGTCCATTTTCCATTTGTATTTGGTACAAACGAATAGAATACTTTGCCAACCAAAACTATGAAAATAATCAGTACTAAGTTATGCTAGTCTGCACTTAAAACATTTATGAAAAACTCATTTTCCAATGCAAATTACATTAAAATAAATATTTTGAGAAATATTTTACTCAAAAAAGTATTCTGTTAACAGATTATGTCTGCATTTGATTTTAGAATCATTTAGATAATGTTTTCATTAGAATATAATTGCCTCAAGACAACAGTAGGTTATAAGCAAATCTCTTACTGTTGCACTGAGGCGAAGATATATTTATTAATATGCTATTAAATTATGAAAGAAAAATATTGTCTTATCGTTTTTTACAAAATACAGAAACCCTTTGTCACATCGCGCTCTTTTGGATATATCCCACTTTTCCTTTGTACCCTGAAATTCTAAATTAAAAAGAAAAAAAATTGCAGGAAAGGTTTTTTTTTTTAGTTGATGAACAAAACATTAATTGCAGTTTAAGATGCAACTTTTGATTTGTATATTAATACAAAACAATTTTAGTATTTTTATTTATTTATTTATTTTTTTTTTTGTTCAAAAAAGAATAGAAAAATTAATTTTTATTTGTTTTGTTAAGAAAATAGTCCTAATATAATTTTAACTGATATTTTTGTAAAGACACATGTCATAAAAATTTACCTTAATTGAATCGCTACATTTCATAACCTCGGATATATTGCCTTTTTTTGTCATCCTCCGACAAGCACGATATAACGAGGGGTTACTGTAGTTGTTGCAACAAAATGTTTTAGTGAAAGACAGAAAAGTCCTTTTTTTTTTTGTTAAATAAAATTTTACAATGCATCAATTTTACAGAAACCTTGAAAACGCTCAGGAATTACTCCTTTTCCCTAGCATCACCGACACTCTTTCCCAAACACTTTTCCGTTGTCTTCGTCTTTGTTGGTAAAATGATGAACATGAATCATCAGGATAATCACTAAGTAAAATTTCTATTCTGGTACATGTTCCTCCATACCTATAATAGTCCTTCACGGTCTCATAAGAGTCCATAATCACAGAAATAAAAAGAGAAATAACAACATAAATGAACATGCTTATAAAAACATATAAGTAGATTCTACTAAACCACCAAATTAAATCATTGTTGGTATTTGTAATTGCAAACGTTGCAAAAAGATCATCACCATTCATCATTGCAAATAAACATTCTGATGTAGTACTCAAGTTACGAAACTTGATGTGATAAGGACCAAGGACTACCCAACCACAAAAGCAAAAACCGGCATACAAAAGAATGCAACAAAGGGTAAAACGAAGAACATTCGGAAGTGCCCGCTTCAAAGTCAATATGAGTATGTTATATTTGCTAAAATATCCCAAATAACGCAATAAACCAGAATATGCCAGTAAAATTCCCATACCAAGAAGAATGGCACATGTTGCATATTGATCACTTTCGACGGTACTTTCTTCCACAGCTGCTTTTAGAATCGAACCAGCAATAATCAAAGTATCATTGAATATCATAATGCAATACCACATGTCTACAAATTCCATTTTTTCTTGAGCTGAAAGCCCCTTGTTTTGTGCGCGCTTGAAATACTTGTCAGTTTCTTTACAAAGAACTCTTGCCTTATATAACATTCTGCAGCAAAGAAGTAAGGATAAAACACATATTGCAATGATAAAACTGTTCAGTACTTGCCGGCCAATATAACCCAACTTATTATCAGGATTCAGACTTCCATTGTGGTAGCATTTCAATTTGTCAGCTCCAGTATCTAAACTAACAAGCATTTGTCCATCGTGATCTTTATTGTCATATTGAACACCTACCCGAAATCTATAACAATCTGGATATTTGCTATTTCCCAAAGATTTCAGAAATATTGTTTTCAATGCAAAACTTAATTCTGCTGTTATCAATCTGTCAAAAGCAATGCTATCATTCAGTTCCTGTAAATATTTTTCGATAGAAAATGATTTCCACTTCTCATCCCCTTCAGGGTACAACTTAGGTATGACATGACACTTTGTTCTTGGATGACCATCGAAAGAGACGGTGGAATTAAAAGCAAGCATCATACTAAATTCAGTAAGACAAAGTGAAACATTTGTCATGCTGCAATCAGGTCCATCGTAACAATAACTACCTAATGCAATTTTTGAAATATTTGCATACGTCTGAACTATATGATCAACATTCCTGTAAAAGTCTTGCCTTGTGTAGACGGCATAGGGCCCAGTAGAAGGGGGATACGATACAATATCGCGAATTGCAGTCCAGTCGGCTAAAAACATGTGCCTGAAACTGGTAGCCGTGTTTTGTTTCTGTAACTCATAAGTGTAACCATCAGAGCCAAAAACACACAATAAAAGCGTTACAAACACAATTTTTATTATTTGTAGCACTAGTTTAAAAGGAAACTTCCCTTTAGCTCGCCACTTTTCAATTGGATTCATGAAAAAATATTTAAGTTTTCTCTTTAGAGCTTCATCTGTATAGGATAAATTACCAACAGCGCTCATAGAGTATTCTCGATTCAAGAAAGAGTCTGAATGTGTATCCAACGACGAAGCTGTACCACCATAACCACTATTTTGACGTTCAATTCGACTTTTGGAAGCAGTGGGTAGCAAAACTGTATATTCATCGACCAAATTTTGTGCCTCTGATAAATTTCTTTCATTGTCCATATTTCTAATATTCTCAGGTTTTTCAGAGGATTGCATAATTGCAGTCTGCTTCGCTAAGATTGTTTATTTATTTACATTTTCATTTACAGTTCATTTGATTTCACTTCTCGTACGAATCGGGAAACTTATTCATTGACTTGGCTGCAGAAATTCATGTGTTATTCATAGTCATGTGATTATATGCCGGAAGTTGTGAGTTATCGAATAAGAAAAGCGCCAACTGTGGTAACCTAGCCAGAAAAAGAGTGCCAATTGTTGATCATTGGAACGCATATTGGCGCCCTCCAATGTTTTCTCGATCCCAAGCAGCATAGTATGACTGCTATCCATGGAGCGTACATCAGATACTTGGCAGCCCTATTTTAGTTATTTAAGCGTTTTCAATTTTTTTTCCTCAGAAGTCCTGTTTTAAAAAAGAAAACACACTATAAAGTGCGCTATTGAGCAAAAATGCTTATTTCAGTGAAATGTAATTCTCCAGTTGTTTTTTGATATACTGAAAGATTGCCTTGATTTGATTACACTAAACACAGTCCCCAAGATACAAAAATAAGAAGATGAATGTTTAAGTAAATTGTTGACGTTATTTTTTAAAATAAACTTGAAAAGTATTCCAAGCATTAATTATAATTTGTATAATTTTGGGTAGTAAAGAATTTTAGTGAGGTTTTTTTTTTAAATCCAATTTTGTAGGATTCTAGTTCTAAACATGGGCTCCGTGTAGCATTCAAAGGGTACGCTGTAACTCTTTTAGGGGGACGATAAAATTCTGATACTTTATACTGCATTAAATCAATTTGCTAAGTAGTTTCCTTAAAATGGGGAGCCTTAACTTGAACGATACGCTTCTTACTTTCAATACGAAACGCAATTTTCTTTCCTGTCAGATTCAGATTAATCTCGGGATATAACGCTTTTGCTATATTAACTATCAATCTCTCAGTTATTTAAATCTCTAAACAATAAAAATACTTGTTAAAGTATGTTTTTCATTAATGCTGAAACTCAATGAAGTTGAGGATTTTTAAGAACATGCAGCTAGGTCAACTGCTAAAGTTTTTCGAATCCCATGACAAGATTAATTTAAAAAGAGTACTTATAAAACTGAAGTATTCGTGAAGTGCAGGCAATATTGACCAAAAACATTCGTTATATTCATTTAATGGAATACGGCAAAATTTCGTCAGTCAGAGAGCGATTGAAGTCCATTTATTCGCAGTCCTCATTATTTGAGTCATTTGAGAAGGCAATGCTGTTGTAAATTTAGGAAATGTAAAAAAAATAGGAATATTATTTATTATAAATTTATGAAATTAACATTGTTTTTCAGAAGCTAAAAAAAGAGGCTCTCTAACCAAAACAAAAAAAAAAAAAAGAAAAAGAAATTTCGTTATTAATCTTATTTTCTCAGAGGAAATCGTCGAATAATCAAGACAACGTTCAAGTATTGTTTTAAAAATAGGTCTAACCGCATTGGTTCCTTAGACAGTCATTTACTATTCTTGCCAAAAGCAAAAGAACCATAACTGTCTGAATATCGATCGTCAGTATAAAGCACAGATCTTTTGATTTCACGAAACAATTAATATCATTTCATTAAAAAGCGATTTTATTTCGGTTCCATTTTGCACTCTTAGTGCAACTCCCACTGGCAAGGGCGCCCATATATGCAAAATTGTAGGGGGGGGGGACTCGGATATTTTCTCCATGGAAACCGATTTTAGGACAGACTAGAGTCATTAAAATATTTCATCAATGGCTGGAGAAGAAATGTTTTTACATTTTTGCATAGAAAAAGTGCCAAAAAGCAAGGATATTCTGATTTCAAAGGGGGCTCAAGCCCCCCCCCCCCCTATATGGGCGCCCTTGCCCACTGGTGCCATGTTTAAATCCAGAAAGATGCTCTGGTACTGGCAAACTGACACAGACACACATCCTCCTATTGTTTCAAATTTGCTTTTTGGGAATGAAGAGCTTATTAAATTAAGATATCAAGTGAGACAAAAGCGAATTTGAGAAAACTATAAAGTTAAGTTGCTCCTTTTTGTACTAAAGTGTTTAATGTAAGAGGGAACTCAGTTCCAGTACTAAATATTTATTTCTTTGTACAAATCCCCCCTCTGAAAATCGCAAAGACCCCTCCCCCCCAAAAATGTGAAAAACCCTACTTAAAATTTTAATGGCGCAGTCTGCTCCACGACACCTCCCCCCCTAAGTGGGCACCTCTGATGAAAAAATCAATTCCGAAGAAATTTGCATTTGTAACCTTTAATTTCCTTGTATGAAAATCCTTCTTTGAAAGGCTTTGTTGGCTGATAAAGGGGTGGTTCTGTAGTTGACATCCGGTAAGGAGTATGGTATAAAATTTGAACGTTTTTAAATTTTAACACAAAATTGGCTCTCTAACGACTTTCTCTATTTAACCACCGCGTTTCACGGTTCCAGATGGTCCACTATAGTGTTAAAAGCATTGTGTTTAAGGACGCTTTCTACTTAAGGACGATTTTTCGTGGTCCCTTGAAAGTCGTTAAACAGAGAGCCAACTGTATTATACAGAAATTAATATATGAAATGCATTTAGAAATAAGATTATTAACAATTTTTCTTTTAGTAGATTTCCAACCTCTTATGATCTTTCTGTTAAAGTTTATTAAAAATGAATCTACGTTGGGAATAATTATGTATCACAGTAAACTGCTTCACATCATTTCTACAGAGACGGCAACAGTAGCCATTCATGGAATGTGTGAGGAGTAGTAATCTCTGTAAGAAGCAAAAGCGTTATTAATGAAGAATTTCCTCTCAAGCACTCAGCCCCCCAAAAAATCCTTTTTGATCATCCCAGAGTCTATTTTGACGCATTTTCATATGTTTGTTCATATTATGGGTAAATAATATATCTGCACCATTTAGAAAGGTTGACATTTTGTATGTAGGAGGTCTACACAATGTCCAATTCTCTTCTATATTTAATACATGAGGCGTTCCAAGCTAAAGCGGAAACAACTTGATTCACTTGATCTCTGAACGACTCGGTTAACACTTACTCTCGATTCTGCTTTTGTAAGTAAATATTTATTTCCTGCAGAGACAATTGATAAGGGCATTATTTTATTATTATTATTTTTAAAGGAGAATTTCAGTCTTATCGTGATTATATATAAAATCAAAAACTCATAGGGTAGAAAAGATTTTGTGATAGCTACAACATACTTGTTAATATGTCAGAATGTTTTTGCATGTATCTTATGGTATGACAAATGGTTAGTCCTAAAAAAGTTGTAATTTATCATTTAGGACTGGACTAAGCACATATCTGGGGCATACCTTATTTTGATAGCATCTCCCAATGGGCATTTTATTCGCATTTCTATTCTCTCTAAAGTTCATTCAATGCCCCCCTCTAGTAATGAAGCAAAATTTTCACTTCAGTTGGAGAGTGTTACCGACACAAACCTCTCAATGTATTTTTATTTCTTCTGCAAGGAATTTTTCAATTACAAATCGAAACTTTGGACAGTGTTTAGTGAGGCAGCGAATGGGTAGACTTTAATTTTTTTTTTTAAATACATGTATTCTACTATGCAACTTTAAAGCAATTTTAATCAAGATGAATTTTAAATAAAACCCTATTTTTGTTTATTTTTTATCTTTTTGAAATTGCATATATTATTCATTGTTCTTCCCTGTATTTATTTTCAGTGATATTTATTATTACAATTATCACCACTATAATTAATATTAATCATCAAATAAGCATGATTATAATCTTATAATCCTTTTTATAAATTAAAAAAACCATAAATAAATAAACAAAAAAAGAATAAAAACAAAGAAAGTTTTATAGATTGATAAATCATGTATTGTTTCCAATCAATAAGATTTTTTTTTTTTTAGAAATAAAGCCTGGATTTCACATAATCAGCAGTCTTCCTTCAAAATATAAAACTAATGCAAAAAAAGTTACTTTAAAAAAGATTTTTTAAACTTCTCCACGTTTGTGTTGTAGGTGTTTCTTGAATATATTTATTCAATTTGGATGTGTTTTGCCCTATGAATGAAAACAACCTTTTTGGATTGAACTAACATTACATTGCTTTAAGAGAAGTAACTTAATCATTCAAAATAAGAAACAATTTTTTTCAAAAAATACTCAAAAATATGTTATACTGTTCAACAAATATGTTATACTGCTTCATGGCTCATTTTAAACTTTGCTTTAAGGTTTATTTATTTTTAGCTGTTAAAGAAAAAATTAGATGTTCAGTACAAGATCTGACAATAATGAATGTTTTGTTACTTTTTTTTATCACATGAAACACAAACAGAATACATCTTTTAACATATTTATTTGAAAAAAAAGATAATTTAACAGTTTAAATTGTATCATAAACAAAAAGTACAACATTTATTGAATTCAAACGAAATAACTTGGAAACTTTTTTTCATTTATAAAAAATGTAATAATTATTGTAATAGCACCCTTTAATATAAACAAGTAATGTATTTATAATAATGCTGATTTATAAGTGAATGAAGACAGTATTAATCCTTAAAATGTTAGTGTGTATTCATTTGTTAAAAATTTAAAATTTCAGCAAGTTAAAAACTTAAAGCAATAAAGAATAAATAAGAAGATATAAAGATATAACTAATCTAAAAAAAAAAGATAAACTTTTCAATATTTAACATTCGTGAACAATTAGAATAATATTTAAAAGCACAATTGAACAGATTTATTAAATATAACAATAATTAACACTCAAAAATCAAGCTTATTTAACTTTTTGACACTTAGAATTGATTTTTTTTTTGTAAGTGGGAAAAACTGCTTAGAAAGGCTAAATTATTTGCATGGTAACATATAAAAAATTATGGAATGTCTTACACACCAAAACTAGTTGAGAGATAATGTATAAACTTGCATACTCAAGCATGCAATAAATCTGCACAAATGCTTTGCATTACTAAAATTAAATAACAAATATATAGAATAATTCATATATAATTCTTATAAAAATTTATTCTGAAAAGTAGTTCATCAATCACAACTGGCTGTTCAAGTACTTGGTCAATGCGCTCTTTAGTAAAGATTTTCACTTCCTGGGATGGCAGATGGCCAGGGGAAAGATCCAAGAGCGTAATTAGCAATGAAGAGCATTCAGAACTTCTGAGTACTTGAATCAGATTATGTGGTCAATTTTTGTCAGTTCCTTTTTTACAAATTATTTTCTTCTTTCAATGACGACAAACAGTTCTTTAGAAGCTGAGCTTGAGCCTATAAAAATATATCTAATTTATTTGATGTACCATAAGGAAAGGTTGTCCACTAATTTATAGACTTTTAAAAAACACAATTCCCAAACACCTATAGAATATCAAAATTTTGCATTACATTATTTTTAAAACTAATTACCGTATTTTCCTGCGTATAATGCATGGATTATCTGTTAAAAAAAGCGTAAAATTAATGAGGTGCGGATTATCTGTGCTTTTTCTTTATCAACACCAATGCATTGAACCTCCATATTTACAGCAGAAATTGCCAATAGAGACCGTTAACCTGCCCGTATGTTGTTTATTTTAGATAGCTTGAATTCAGTAAGTTACCACCCCATAGCCAGGGCTTAAGCAGAAATACGTGAAATACACCGCCAGCTCAGTCAATTCCAGCCGAGGACTTGCAGTTTCGTGTTTATTAGCACTCATCAGCCCAGCATAGGAAAGGGACTGAGCTGGAGGTGGAAAACCTCTTAAGGAAGCCAAGAGTGCTAAATAAACTGGTAGCTAATACAGAATTAGCACTGACCAGACGAGTGACCGAAGCAATGGTTCGGTTCAACTCTAAGATTGAAGGCAAGGCAGGTATATTCAGTAAGTTACCGCCCTATACTCTTGGTTTCCTTAAGAGGTTCTCCACCTCCAGCTCAGTCACTTTCCTATGCCGGGCTGGTGAGTGCTAATAAGCACGAAACTGCAGTCCTTGACTGGAATTGACTGAGCTGGCGGTGTATTTCATGTATAGCTTGAATGTTCTTCTTACACGATTCAGGCGACGTAAAATAAAAAATATGCAGTAAAGGAGGAAGCCTTCATTTGCACTTAATTAGACCATTTTCTCCTTTCTTTAGTCTTTGTCTTCAGGTAATTAACGTACTATAGTGACAATTTCGAGAAGAAGTCATTGTTTTTTAGATTGTTTTGTACACTCAGAATTGTATGGAAAGAAGTACATATTACAATAATTTTGTATGCTGTAATTAAACATGTCTTTAATACGGAAGCAGGTTACAGAGTGATCAGCTATTGGTTGAAACTTTGCTTCAATTTTGCCAATAGATCCCTAATTTCTGCGCAAAGAAAGCTGAATGTTTAACTATGACACTGCGATTTCTTAAGGCACATGTACAAAGCTGTAGTCTGATGCACTTTCTTATACAATGGGAATTCCTATTCAGTAAAAGTGTCAAAACTAACGCTTAACCATAGGCAGAGGTGCACCACCCTAAATATCGCGAAGACCCCCCCCCCTCCCAAATGAGAAAAATATCCCTCAGAACAACCCCCTTAAAAAATTTCAATGGCGCAGTCTGCGCCATGACTCCCTCTAGGTGGCCACCTCTGCCATAGGGCAGAATGGGACACAAAACTATTTACAGATTCTGATCAAATGTTTTTAATGCTTTAATATCAAGCAAAATTGTGCAAGAAAGGCAGATAGACAACATAGGAACCTAAGTTAATGGAATTGATTGTACAATATAAGTTAGTTACATTTATTTTAAGTAACAATAATGAAATGGAGAAATTTCAGGCATATCAGCTACTGTGGGATTTAATGGAATTTCAAGACATCAGGCGATATTTAACCAGTAGTGAAATGCTTTTAAAGTGCCATTTTTAAACATTGATATTTCATTTCTTAAAATTCAATGTTTAACAACTGTGGCAGTTGAAATTTCTACTGGGATATCAGGAAAAAGATGAATTAACAAAATAGTTTCATCAGTTTCTAGAGAAGATATAGAAATACAATTTCACACTATACAGTGCTGGCCGTATTATTAGACTAAAGAGGTTTTTTTTGTTTTTTGTACACTATTTGTACTAAAATACTATTTATCTTACTGTTAAAGTACAGTACATACTGTGCACTGATTATTACGTTATTTTAGCATAATTTAATGTTTGCAGGTGGCAGCACTGTCTGCTTTGTTTATCTACCTACCAGGAACATAACCTTAATCAGCTTAAACAGTTCACTAGTTCTTTTTATTAGTGTGTTCAGTTATATTTAAAGTCGGTTTTAGGTAATTAGTGAGTATGTGTATGTGAGTATATAAAATAGTGAGTATAAACAAATTTTTACCTCTTTTTTTAAAAAGTTAAGAAATGGTGTAAACCATTTGAAAAGTATGCCAAAAAGATTTAAAATGCTCATCAAGAACAAGGAAATGCACACTAAATATTAGATAATTATTTCACTGTTCGTTAATGTGTCTACAGTTATGCAATCAATAAAGAATTTACTTTCAAGAGTCTTCGTCTAATAATTTGGCCAGCACTATATTCCATAGACTATGAACAAAATGCTCAACTAGCTTTCTGATTTTATATTTCAAAGCTCACAAATGAATAAAAATGTTTTAATGTTTAAAGGGGAGAACTTTAGGGACTCAGGTAAAAGTTAAACCAATCAAAATAACAAGTGCAGTAAAAAGTTATCTGTATATAAAATATACATCAAATAAGCATGGCTTCTACATGGGGCTTTCCACAGCAATAGAAGAGGCCCAAATGAGAAGGTGACAGAATGAAAATAACTTAAAGATTGAAACTTAAATTGATACAAATTAAAGGGCACAATTCGGAAAAAGGGCCCTGAAATAAAAGAGGAGGCCAAGCCAATATGAATGATATATTTAATCATTAATGCAGCAGTCATGTTTCATTTCAATTACATGGTCAGCAAAATCAATATTTGTAAGAATAACAAAAAATCCTCATTATTTATACCAAAAGTAAACTTTAACAAGAATAAAAACAAGAGAACCTTACTTTTGCATGTTTGACTTCTAATTCTGCAAGTTCAACAAGATTTTTTTTAAAGGCCGCAACACGTCTTACTTTGAAGTCTTGTAGTTCTACATAGAAGGAAGAGAATATCTGTTACACACATGACTTTTTTTTTTCTAACATGCAACAAAATGGAATATCAAAAAATGCTGATCAATAAATCAAATATTCTCTATAAAGTATACAATATTTCAGGACTTAACAGAAAATTTTATAGTTTGAAAAATCCAGATTTTACATGTAAAAGCGGAATTCTCTAGCAATTCAAGTGTTAAGCCATTATTTCACCTTTCATCCTTAATTAAAAGTTTTATAAATGAAAACTGATCATTGTAGTAAAAGAATGAAATCAGTATTGTGATGATGATTCTCACAATTTCATTACTCAATTATAGTTTAATTATCTTTGTAAATACAACTAGTAAACCACAGAGCAAGTAGAAGCACAGCAAGTTAAGCAATCAGCTGTTTATATTATGTACTATTAATTTTCAAATGACAAATAATATTACAAAGTCCTATAATATGTGATCAAACACTTAAACTCTGAAGTTATTAATGAAATGCAAAATCTAGGTCCCAAGGTGAGCTAAATATTTTCTACTGAAACATATACAATGTTTTACTTATTTTAAAATCTACACATCGGAGAAAATTAACTCCAAAATAAGTTTTAAAAATACTTAAGAGCAATTAGACTATATTATGCTTAGAGCAAAGTTCAAAGAATTGCTATTTCACCTTGTTTAGCTTGTTTAGATATAGCTTCAAATCTATCACATGCTTCCTGTTGAGCAGATTCAGCCTGAAATATACAAAAAGAAACAAACTTATCACAAGAAACAAGAAAAATAATTACAATGCACTTTTTTTTTTAAATAAGGAAATAAAACACCATAGACATGTTAAGTCCCTTTTTTGCTTTACTTTTGCAAGGTATCTTATATTTTTAGATGAGATTCCTATAACTTTTCATTCTCATTTTAAACATGTTTCTTTTCTTTCTTTTTTTTTGGGGGGGGGAGTACTATTTTTTTCTCTTGGGGGGGGGATGGATGAAGTACTAATTTTTTTTCTCTTTGGAGGATGGGGGCAAAGTACTATTTTTTTTCTTTTAGTAGCTTCCAGTTCAGGAAATAAAAAATATAGTACATCAAAAGCAGATGCAAAAAGTACTACTGAACTTTTACAACAATATTATTAAGTGCAAGCTGTATATATACTTTGTTTATAAACAAGCACATTTTTCTACAAACAGCCAAAGAAATGAATGATCAATCCATTAAAATATTAGGCTATTAACATATAAAAACCAGATACTTATGACTTGGATTTTTTTTTTTTTTTTTTGATAACCATTGCAACTCTGCTATGGAAAATCGTTTAAACCACACATAGTGGTAGGTACGGGGGACCCTGGAGTGTTATGTTATGCTATGGAAAATAACGGATAAAAATAACTTTGAGATCATAGCTAAGTTTTGAATTCAACATCTATTAAGAGATAAGAGCTAAACGCCTCGCATTAATTTATATATACAAAACTGTTCCTTATTCAAATCCAAATTTTATAACACACCATTAAATTTAACACAGAAGTACTACAATATTCAGATATTGTTGAGGGAGGAGAGTTCAATTTTCAAACCATAAAATTGCTATTATGTATACAAGAGGTAAGGAACTTGTAGCGTCAGTTTCTTGAGCAGCTGTTATAAAAATTAACTCTTCTATTAATTATCATAACGAATATTATGACAATTAAAAAAATAATTTTGAAACTGTTCCATACAAATAGTTTTGCGGATTATTTGCATGTAGTTCTGCCTCAGCTCTGGCTTAGGGGTGGTAACTTACTGCAAATACATCAGTGTCTAACTACTGTCATTTGTTGGCTTTAGTTCAAATACTAAGTATGGCAATTACAGTGAGATTTGGCGACTAGTGGAAATGGATATACTAGAGACTAAAATTTCTTCTCGTCCCCAAACCCTCCCCAACTTTTACCAAGTCTATGTCTTTTAATTGCCACATGATTACTAAATTTTATATTGATATTTAACAGATTTTTTACAGCATAGTTGTAGAATTCAAAGAAATACCGAGTGCTATTGTAAAGATGAGACAAAATGGCAAGCAGCAAGGGGGTTATGATCCACACCCTTTCACTGACCAAATGTAGCCTAAAACTGTATTTTTGGGGGAAAGTTCTTTGCCAAATTTCCTATTTATGTCAGAATATTTCATTTTGACTCCCCCCCCTCCAATAGTACCCCCTTTCAAAATCAGAAGCTTTCAGCAGAAAAGGAGACAAAAACAGTTTGGAATCGCATAACAATGAAGGCTTGGAAATGTTTTTCACGAGTATTTAACAGTCCTCTAGTCAAAAGTTTTTTTTTTTTTTTTTTGCGAAAAAAAAGAAGAAAAAGGGGAAAAATTTCACTTGCTCATAAACAAAATTCATACTTTAAACCAGCCGCAAATGAAAGTTTTTTTTTTTTTTTTTTTTTGTGAAGGAAATAAAAAATAAAAGAAAAAGGAAGAAAGAAAAGAGAAAGAGAAAAAATAGCCATTGACATGTATTTTTTTTTAAACTCCTCCCTTTCCATGAGTAAAAAAAGGTTGAAAAACTCTTTTCCAAGGGAATTCAACAGCAAAAGTTTTTTTAAATTAGTGTACTAAATACATTAAAAGAGTGTGTTTTAAAAGTCATAGGCTTTCTGTTAAATATTACAAATACAACTAACAAACTTTTCTAATGTTCGGAATATTTCATAATTACCAAATTCTCAAACAACATTTCAATGATTATGTTTAAGGCAGATAATAATTAATTGATATGGCATTAATTTAAAAAATGTAATAATGTCCCACTTAAAAAAAAAAAAGAATGATGAAATTAGCAGATTAAAGGTCAGTTTACAGGTTCATTCACAATATTTTAGAAAAAAAATTGCAATAAAATGACTTTAATAGAAGGATTTAGTTAGGTTTTGATGAGTACAAAGAATAAATGAAAATGTTCAAATATTGGTATTCAATCATTTTCCCAAAATTCACAGGGTGGGGGGGGGGGGCATAACACACCAACAACAAGAAATTGGATATTTACCAAATGGACATCTTTATTCTTTGCTCTTGCTTTTTCTAAATTTCTGTTTGCAGCCTCATAGTTAGCTAAGCATCTAAGCCTTCGATACAAAAGATTCTGGAAAATGAAGACTACTTAGGCACAAGAAGTTTGAATAATTAAGCATATGTTCTCTTTTACATTCACTGATACAAAATTTGTATTGAATGCTACAGCATACATACACAGTGACCCATACTTATATAAATCACGTTTGTTCTAAACAATTTTGATTCCATAAAGTGGGCTAGATTTAACAGAGCGGCTAGTTCAATAAAGCTGGATTTGGTTCTGTTTTTGGTGATTTGATGCATAAAGAAGTTAAAGAATAATCATTTCTATGTTTAGTAAACTTATAAATAAAAATTGATAAGTAGCATAAATATGTAATTAATGAAGACTAATTGACAAGACCAGCCTAGCTGGGCCCAGAGTCTGTTGCTGGTCATAACATTTGTATTTGTAATATAGAACTAGTAATTCATATTAAATTTAATAATCTTTATATGAATAAAAAAGATAAGAGTAAACTAATTAAGTGTTCATTATTTTGATTCATACCATGGATTTTAAATATTAAATCATATAAAAATTCATTGAAATAAGAAGGGTAAACTAAAACATTCACACTAACTATAATCTGCAAAACGTTAGGTCCCAAGCATTGTGGATGAGAGGGAGTTAACTATATGAAATTTAAATAAAATACAATTTTGAGGGTTTTTTTAAAATTAATACAATAAACTGCTTCAAATATAATTTGGGACACCTACAAACCAAATGATTAATACATGAAGATACTGCTCATTATTAGAATCAAGAACTAAAAAAAAATTGTATTACATTTTAAGTCTATAGAACTACAGAAAATTTAGGAAAAATCAAAGCAAAACACATTGTATAGCAAAGCAATATCTTACTTTGGCAGCAGAGGTATCTCTCATATAGTACCGTAAAGTGTCAGATAGTTTTAGATCTTCATCTGTTGCAACTCTACCTTCTACTTTCTAAAACAAAAAAGGACATTAATGAGATTTTAAACTATTGTAACAATGAATTTACAAGTAAATAAATAAATAAAAACTTAATCAACTACTACAAAGAAAAGTTCTAAAATTTATAATGCACTTTTTTTGAACTGT
Source organism: Uloborus diversus (assembly GCF_026930045.1). Lineage (NCBI taxonomy): Eukaryota > Metazoa > Arthropoda > Arachnida > Araneae > Uloboridae > Uloborus > Uloborus diversus. The sequence goes on along the minus strand of NC_072738.1, from coordinate 148,526,325 downwards.
CTACGCAATTGCATTCACTACAGTCCAAATATTTCACATATTAAAAAATAAAGAAATTAGTACCTTCAAAATGTCTTTACCAAAAATATTTTTTTGTTTAATAACTGATACATCTCATGAGACACATACTAACTTTTGAACCAGTAAGAAACTTGTAATTTCATACTGCACACATGTGACTAGAGTAAACATTAAAAAAAGACACTAATATGGTGTCATTTTGGTTTGCAAGCTAACTTTTTTTTTTCTTGCAAGATTGAAAAATCCTGAAAAAAAAAAATAGCGTCTCTTCCTGTCTGACACTGACAAGGTCCTTTTTGTATCATGTGATTAATAAAAAATCAGCATTGACAGATGAAATTTTGGAATGGATGATGCTAATGCCTCACGAGCCAAAGTGTTTTCTTCTGTTCTCAGATTAATGTTAGTACGCTAAAAGAATTGGAGATGACAATTTTGGATGAAAGTATTTTGGCATAGCTTCGGTAAAAGATGTCTCGAAAAGTATGCATTGGATGCTTAAGAGCAAGTAGTATTTGGTCACTGAAGTAGAGCAAATGAGCACACAGAAATTACTTTCTTCATGCTTCAATTTTAATTCTATGACATTGTATCATCAGTGAAATTAAATATTTATTTTTAAGTATTTCATCAATTTAAGACCTTTCAATTTTTGCACTTTGAATTTTCATGAACTGAAAAATGGATAGTTATTTTTTGCATTTTTCATATGATTTTGAACTGAAAGAGAATATGGAAGGGAAAAGAAAAATCAATTATATGTAATGTAAAATTTAATTTGAAGTATATATAAAAAACTATTTATCCATATATTAAAAATTACCTTTATTTAATTGCAAGTAAAACATGAAATTTTCAATTCCCAAATGGCCAAAGTTTAACATTAAAATGGCAAATTTTTCCAAGCAGAAAGAAAAAAAAATGGAGTTTCAAGAATTGTAACGAATTTTTTCAAAGGGTGAGAAGAAATTTTGAAATTGCTCAATTCTTTTTTGACATTGATCTTACAATTTACAAGAATAAATACAATGCTATTTTGCTTTTGATAAATGATTACTACTACTTCAGTTAAGAAGCTGTGAAATATGTTTTAGTTAATTAAAACTCACCCTAGCCTTTTCAAATGTATCAGAAACTTTGCTGAAAAACCTGCAAAAAAGTATGGTAAACACTTGAAATTATAAAACTTTAACTTTTAATAAACATCAAAAAAAAAAAATTACTTTATGATCCACTTTTAAACAAAATGTTAAAAAGTATTGAAGCACAATTCAGAAAACATACAGACATAGAGCAAGGGAATCAAGCAATACATAGAATGCACGAGGACTGCAATTAATTGAATATTGTTTTTCAGACTGTAAATAATGACAATTCTTGGAAATGGATCTAGAGATATGTACATCTGAATCCGATCATAGTCTAATTCTTGCCTGATTTATATTATCACACTAACATGAAGTGTGATGAATTTAAACATTCAAATCACAAAAAATATGTCTTTAGGATTGCAAAATTCAGCAAACATCACTTTTTAAAAGAAATGGTACACAATGAGACCACAGTTTTGGAAATCTCAATCCAGGCAATCAAAATGAAATCAAGGGGAACAGAAGGATATTAACAATCTTCACAATAATTTATATTATGATAAAAATGCAAATATGCTGTATTTTATAATGATGCAGTCAACTCTTCAAATATGAGCTTGGAGTTAGTTTATGAGTTTAAAATTATTTCAAAATCAAGCACAATTCAGGATTCTATAAAAACCAATTAGAATTACCTGTTAAAGGAACAAGTTTAAGATGCTTAAATGCTATCTAAATGATTTATTTTTACATTGGAAGTAAAAAGAACACGTTGATTTAATATTACAAGATCGTTTATGATTTTGAAGCTAATTCTATGATTTTTCTTTCTTTGAACATTCAAAAACTTATACAATTTTCAGTTATTAGGGCATACTTTTCTAACTCTGATCCATCAATAGTAGCTAACTGAACAAGCGATGAGGAAATTTTAATATAGGTATCTGCAACACCTGAAAAAAAAAAAAAAATCATCAGATTATACGTAATTTAATGCATAAAATTAAAAAAAATCACTACTTGGGATAAAGCACAAAACAAGAGCAAAACTGGATAGAATCATTAAATTTTATAATATTTTTAAGTCTATTAACTTTAATTACTACGTTGATGTTCAAATTTTAAAACAAGACATGGGTGCAAACTATGAGACGAGTTCAAGACTCTTGAGAGACTCAAGAGTTCAAGACTCTTGAATGTAACTAATGTTTTTACTGCATAAGTATTGATGAAAGCCATAATGATTGGAAATTAAAATGCTTTATTAAAAACAGTTAATGATGGCTTGTCTATCCATTCTACAAGAGCAACTTGTTTTTTTAGTTTTTTTTTTTAAATTCACTCTGCAATAGTTTGAAGATAGCCATCAAGTATTATTCACTCATTTTTGAGCAACCCTGAAATTTATCTTCTGATCGTATGATGAGTTTATCTTAGTGAATACATTTTTTTCATTCCTGCTTCCACCTTCCAACATTTTCCAAAATCTGATTTTGATCCTGAAGATCAAACATTTATCTCTCTCTCTCTCATAATTAGATCAACCTTTTTTTCACTGCACGAACACTGAACTGTGCCATGCCCCCCCTCCGCCGTGTATAATACAATGTATAAATACTGATTAACATATGTTCGCAGTTAATTCAAAAACATCTTGAGAGCTTGTTTAATTAGCACAAACAGAAAATTTACAATGGGAGTTGATTTTGTAAATATCAAAGTCGATCAGCTATGAAGTATCAAAATTTTTATTACAATAAAAAGGGCAGTTACCTAAAAGTCGAAATGATTGAAAATTTCAGTGACTTGCAACCTGGCATTAGAAAAGAATGGTACAGAAAGGCACACATTACACTGTGAAATAATCATCTTAATACTGGATAAAAAATTTCAATGCAAAAGGTTCAGGATTTTAATTTCAACTGTTAATGAGTAAAATACTCAATATAAAAATTGCTTCTGACTGCTAAAGCAAACTAGTTATTTTAACAAAAAATTCATTCAGAAATAAGTGAGCTAACTCTCCTTTATACTAACATCGAGTTTGTAACATCAGCATTCTTTTTTTACCTTCTTAGTTTGAATCGGGTGAACTGTGTTCCAGGTTTAAAGGTAAAGGTTTCCAATTCTTTCCTGTAGGTATTAATTTTAAACACTTTCATCTGACGAAACAGTCTTAAAATATTTCAATAGCACATTTTGTATAGATTATGCAATTAAAGTTCTCTTGCAATCAACCAACATGATTTTATAACTGATGTGCTGAATGCTGATGAAAATAAAAGGTGCGAAGCTGGACATAATACTGTGATTGCAATTAACATCCATAGAAAATTAACTGTCTCTCTCTACTCATCAATTTTATTTAGGTAGCACCTCGGCTATATTCATTTCCAAATTTTTAAATAAATATACAGGCAATAAATATACAATCAGTGTCCTAAGGGTAACATAACAGTAATTCAGATAGTTCTTGGACTGGACATCACAATTTTATTTGCACCAAAATAGAATAAATTTCCTCCTTCCCCTCTTTTGAAATAACTACCGAACACATGCGGCATATCTGAAGAAATCCCCCCCCCCCTTCTTTCTGAGCGTTTCTCATGTTCGTCTAATTGAGTGGCAGAATTAAAATTCATTAAAAAACGCTAGTAGAGCTTTCAAATTGCACCATGAAACGAGTTTCTCATTAAATTTAATTTATCACTCCCTTAAACATGCGTTAATTTGCGATGATTTTACTGCTGTTCGCTGTTGTTTTTCTTTCCAGTGTTGCCAGATTCCTAATGGTACCATACCTTTCACAAGGCTGAAAAATGGAGGAATCGCTAGCTCGTCTGAGTTAGAGTTCCTATAGTCTGAGTAATGTTTTAAAATGTCTCAATGATGATAAATTAAAAAAAAAATCAATTGATAAAAGTTAAACAATTTTTTGATGAAGTGCTAAGTATAAGAATGATTTGGAAACTTCTCATCCAATCAAATGTAGATGTCATCAGGCAACACTAGTTTTTTGCGTAATTGTAGAGTTTTTGGATTTTTTTTACACGAAGTTTACTCCATTTCTATCCATCAACAAGTACAGTCGCTTGATACAGTTTCCTCCTAACTATAATCAATGATTGCATCCATACATAATTATATATATAGAGAGAGAGATGTATATAGAGAGATAGGGCGGCTTATCTACCTGAAATTATGATACTATAAAAATGTGTGGATTTTCTTGTGAGAGGGGACCAGGACAACACTTTGGCTTGATCAGGCCCTGTATCAAAAGCCAATCGAAAAAAAATTGCAGAAAATTAAATTTTACACCACAGGAAATATTATGATTAATACGAGAGTTACATTGTACTTGTAAAAGCATTTAGTTGTCTTCATATGCGTAAGCTTGATATTTTTGATCGAAAGTATAGAAACAGGAAAACTTACTTTTATGACTTTGCGTCATTTTGTCTGATCTGTATGTAGCATTCTTAATATGATTGTAATAATCAATTAAAAATGTTCTTTCATGTTCAAAAAATTCATCCACATCCTATAAAAAGAAAAAAAAGAATTAAAAATTTAGGACACATTTTGGATAACAAATTACTTGAAGCTAGGTTCTCTCTCATTGTTTAGAATCAATCGAAAATTTAATAAACAAGAACACAGGTCTTCCAGGAGGTTTTTAGTTTCTATTGAGAGTATAATCAAACTATATTTTAGCAGTTAACAAAAACTGGGAGCAAAAAAGTTAAATTGAATTTAAAAAAAAATCAAACTTGCCTTCAATTTTGTTTTTACCATATACTATCATATTTTGCACACCTAGAATAAAACAATTTTTCCTTTCTCCATATCTGCCAACATCTACTGGGGAAAAATCCAGTGGATGATTACGACAGATTTTTCATTGTTATTTAGGAAAGAACAGGGATTTAACATCATTCTTAGTGCAGCCAAATGTTCCTTATATCATATATACAATCAAGAAAAATGATCAAAATCCAGGAATCTCCCGGAAAAACCAGTACAGTTGGCAGGTATGTTTCTCTTACTTCCTGTTTCATGCCTGCAACACAACATTCAAGAAAGAGGCGAGAGTCAAATGCTTTTTTTCAACATAACCTATTGGCATTTAAGGCAGCTGTTGGCCTGGGATTATTGCCGCAGCAATGTTACCACTAGGCCCGCCTAATTTTATAATGCATTAAGTTAGAACTTTACTTTCTCAAAATTTAAGAATTAATTTTTTGTTCTTGATATGAGAAATCTTATAGTGTTGAATACATATGAAAATTTAGGGTCTCCATCTTGACAGAACCAATGCTATTAAAACCTGTATGTTGCATGTGTCTAACCCTATCTCCTACAGATTGTGAAGACCTACTAGGCCAATACCACCCTGAGCAGGTAAATGGCAGTATATGCAGAAATGAGTCTACAAGATATTTGAAGAAACATGTTTTGTATTCAATACTAACAATAGGGTAATATTATGATAAACTCTTTTTTTCACGCTTTTTGTCAGCGGAAACCAAACAAGAAAGCTCGTACAATAAAGCTAACGTAGACGACAAAAATGCAAAAAAGAAAAACTTGCAGTTACTGCCCTTAACCCTTATTTTGTTGCACATCAATTTGCAGTAAAACAGGGTTTGACTGTATCTAGAAACTAAATAAAATACCTTTTGAGTACTAGACAGAAGTAAATCATCTGCAGTTTTGCCAATGTTACTGAATAAATCAGCCAATATTTCCTTTTTGTTCTTGCCTCTTACATTGAGCTGGAAGAAACAATTAATACACAATTCAAAGTCAAGAAAGTTTGAATTAAAACATAACATTTTGCTGACAATATGGTTCTTTAATTTTAAGAACTAGAGAGAATACATATATGTATCTATTAAAAAGTTGTAAAAGCACTAAGCAAGATATAGTATACTAAAATGAATTTTCAGCATTCTAAAGTTATAGAGAGGAATTAAAAAGATGCATTTGACATCATAAATAAATTGTATCAGAATTTTTTTATTAAAAAAATTTTAAACGACAAAAGGATCTTACATCTTGTTCATACTCCAAAAATATTTTTAAGTTGTTGTCACTTCTGAACATAGGATGTGCTGCTAAACGCTGTAAAAAAACTTCATGCATAGCAACAGTTTTCTTAAAAGTAGCCAAATATTCCCTAAAATTAAAAAAAAAAAATTTTTTTTAGAAGAGTGAATACATAATATATAAATTATTAGGAAGTTTAATTGGTAATTTGGAAAGATAAAAAACATTTTTCCAAGTGTCAATTGCAACTATTTTTAAATTAAGGTACTCTCCAATCTCCATTAACCCACTTATAATTGATCGGATGATTTAATGCAGAATGAGGAATGCCAAGAACCTAATTTGTAAAATAGTGTTTCAAGCTATCCAGGGCAACATGATAAAATAATAAAGGAGGAGATTAAAAGTGCAAAAACACCATAATTCCAACTAATAATGGAAGATCCTTTAATCTCAACTTTTGTTATTTTATTTGTTAAATTTTTTCACAACTGACAAACTTTTTTCTTGCACTTGAGGTTTAAATTTATTTCACACACTTACTTTGCTTACACACTGCTGCTTTAGTGCACAATTAAATTATAGTGTGTCAACCTATTTCTAAAATTTGTTTGCTTTTATGTAGTTTGTATGTACACATAAATTAAGCGAGATAAAAATGCTTTAAACTCATTTACGTATTTAAAAAAATAATAATAAAAAAAAATTAATTTGAATTCTGAAATTTTGAATTCAAATTATGTTTTTTGCAATCACGAACTGAGACAGGACCCTACTCATTGGAGTTATTGTTTCTAGAAACGGCTCCTGTCCCCCACCAATTCTGCCTCTCCTCCTGGGTGGTTACTTGTGCACAGTTGTGTGTGTATGCACGTAGGCGTGTGTGAGTGTATGTGTGTAGGACATGGACGCCTCCGACCAGGAGAAGCGGATAGCTCAAAACCGGAGCAGCCACGCCGCCAGCAGAGGACGGTGGGCGGTGGTGCTGCAAAGGCTTCTGGTCCAAGTTGAAAAAGGCACGGACACCAAAAACAGTCAAATGAGAACAATAATCAATCGTGATTGCTCAAAAAATAAATAAAAAAAAACAGGGTTAAAAGAACTTTACCTCAACAAATTACAAATGAGTTTTAAAGAGCTGTTAATTAATCTACAATTTTTTTTTATTGGTGTTTATAAGTTCACTTATTTGATCTTATATGTAGCCATATATGTTATACCAAACCTAATTAACAAATCTGAAGATCAAGAAAAGGCACAACAAAAACCTTTTATTTGAAACAGTTCCATTTTTAACATTTAATCATGATAAAGAAACAAAAATATGAAAAAAAACAAAAAACAAATGAAATGAAGTTTTTTTTTTTTGAAAAAATTTCATGTATAAAATATGTTTTGAACCAGATAATAAAGGAATATTCAATAATTTAAATCAAGGCTGTCCAACTGGCAGCCCGCGGGCCGCATGCGGCCCACCAACGCATATTGCGCGGCCCGCCAACTTCTTATTCAGCATATTTCATCCACAAACATCGATGTTGACATTCTTGCCCCTGTAAAGAAGGTGGACTGGCCTCAGTTTTCCCATTAAAATGTTAGCAATCTGATTTATAATCCTTTTGTTTCATTGTTTTATTATTAATAATTCGACTTTTAATTGTCAACCTTTTCAAACTGCGGCCCGCCAGTTGATCAGTCACCGGAATTCTGGCCCGTGGGTTCTTTGCAGTTGGACAGCCCTGATTTAAATGATTAACATAATTTCCAAAATTTTAGGAAAGGCTAAAAATATGGAAAAAAAATTCCCCAGTTAGAGAAATTTGCAACATCTGCATATTCATTACCAAAGCATTAGAATTCCCCAATTTTTGCCTTTTATTGCTATCTAAAATGTCTGTTATGAAAATTACCAATCAATTTTATTAACTAAAATCTTAAGACTTCCAAGATAAAGAATGGTAAAAAATATTAGTTTTTACAGATGGCATTGACTTAAATCAATTTGGCTGCAACTGGATTGACATTTTCCAGTGGGCGTGGCAAAAAGACGAATTTACAAGTCCTCTCTTATCAAAAGTAAAATATAATGGCTGAAAATAATGGTCAATACAAAAATATTGATGTCAAAGTGACAGAATTGGATAGTAAATTAAAACAATCTTATTTTGCAAAAGCGGATGCAATCAGGTTTTGAAATGAATAAAAAATTTGGGACTAAGTCGAAAAATTAAGAAAACCTGTTCCAAACCATTTTTTTATTGTCTAAAGTCATAGTAGCCTCTTCATAAAAGTGCAATAAATTAGTTACACAAGATCTCCTCTTTCTAAAACCCTACTGAGAACCTGACAGGAGAAGATTTCTTTCCAGAAAGTTCATTATCTTCAGTTTTAACAGAGTTTCAAAAATTTTACAAACTACCAAAGTTGACATAAATTTGTCATTAAAAAGGTACTGCATTAAAAGGGAAAATGTAAAAACATACATTTCAAGTTCTTGCTTCATTTTTACAAACTCTTCTTTGGTCATCATTCCTTCACCCTCACTAAGTTTGTGAAGCTTCTCTCTTGAAGCATCAAAATCTGGACAAGGGGGAGCTGGAGGAATCTAAAATAGTTAATTTTCATTTTAAAAACAAAATACTATTGTCATGAAAAATAAAAGTAGTTATGCAAAATGTCCAGAAATTTTGAAGCCTTGGAAAAAAAAAACACCCAATTTTTTCCCCCGAATTTTTTTGGGAAACATTGGAAGAAATGGATAGTTTTTTTTTTTTATGAATGAAAATGAAGATTGATAGTTGTATTTTCTTACAAATAAAGTGCTTAAATATTTGAAATATATACTCTGTGTTCATATATGTATATATATTTTAAACAATGCACAAAATTTTTACTATCTAACAGGCCTTTCTGTTTTGTATAACTGTTAGTAGATTTTTAAGTTCAATAACCAAAACCATCCAAATTAGTCAAATCATTCAGCAGTTAATTTTGAGTAGGGTGTGATTTTTATATATTTTTAAATCATTTTTTTCAGATTTTTTAAAAATGAGATTTTAAACAAGAATTTATTTCACTTTCTTTATTTTGGTCTATGAAAGGTGTCAGCTGGTTATAAAGTTTGGGAAGCTTTGTAACAGAAAATACATTTTATTCAGGGCCCAATTATACACTCAATATGTACTAGCTATGATAAATCTTGTGTAGATAGGCATTCATTGCTTGTCTCAAACTATTTTCAAGGAAAGGGTTTAGAGAAATTTCGGTTGGAGACGGATCAAACTTTTTGATTTATCAATAAAAATGATTAATAATTTAAATCCATTTCAATGCATAGAAAAATTAAATCGACAATAAAGCAAACACCCAAAAGCTTAACAATCTACTAACATAGTTGTAACATGAGAGTATAATTTGTACATTGATAAGTTGTCATAATAAATGTTCTATCCAAAGCAATAACATCACAAGTCTAAGTACGTAATATACACAATAGAGGAAAAACATATACACATGTATATAAACTAAAAAGTTAGTATTCTTACTGTAAATCCAGCATATTTCTCATTTTCTTCGAATGAATCATGAAGCCAAACGAATTCTTCATGCTGTCTTACAACAGAGAATTCAGGCTTTGCAAATAACGGAAGAGTTGTCTAAACATTTAAAAAAGAGTACTTATCAATAAAGAACCAGTTACTACTTAATACAACAGAAATAAATTTTAATGAATAGAAAAGAAATGTCAAATTATATTGCTGCTAGCATCAGATTGAAAATTGGAGACATTTATACATTACTAGTGGTACCCGCACGGCTTTGCCTGTAATAGAAAATCAAAAGGTCTTTTGGTTCGCCTGTATATTTACATATAATATATAGTGAATTTTCTCGCCAATTGGCTTGGTTATGGTTTCACATAATGATAATTTCGTTTTTTTCTCGTCCATCTTACGAGAATTTTGTTCTTAAAATTGGAATAGAAATAGAACAAAATTGAATTTTCGAAAAATCGCTTTGAGGTGCACACCCCCATGCTACAAACTAACCTTGTGCCAAATTTCATGAAAATCGGCCGAACGGTCTAGGCACGTCACAGAGATCCGGAAAGACAAAGATCCTGACAGACTTTCAGCTTTATCATTAGTAAAGAAAATTAGGGAGAGTTTGCATAGATAAAATTGACAACAAAAATTTGAGTGTAAAACGGATTATTAAATTAAAAGTAGGAATATTTTAATTAAGCCTGTACAACACTCAAAATTTGGAAACTGAAATCACTATTATTTCTATTATGACTTTTTTGAGGTTAAAAACTACAACTTTTCAGTTAGAATAAAAAGTTTTAAAATAGGCATAGTTTGTTTTCTCTTATGACTGATAAAAGTTCCTTATAGCAAGTGAAAAGTAAGGAAGTAGAGATTTTTTTACTGTCTTGGGAAATAAATTTTAAAAAGAAGGAAAATAAAATAAACAAGAGTTAGTTAAACATCTTGTGTAAAATAAGAAATAATGTCAAACAGCACAAACTGCACACACATGTATCGGCCTTACAAGAAATGCCTTTTTCAATGCAAAAGAAATAAGCTTATGGATCAAAAGACACCCGACAAAAATGTTCGCCAGATGCCAAAACACCTTTCTGCAGTCATCTGCAATTTTATGCCATTTGACGCTGTTATTTTGCTAAACATGCAGGGACCGATTTACACACCTGGGTGCCCTGGGCACTGACAAATATGGTGTCCCCCCCCCCCCCACAAAAAATATGATGGTAAGTGTTGGATATTATTTTGATAGAAAGAAAACTTTAAAATACCGATTTCATAGGAAAAAGTTAATAATTAAGATGTTTTGCAAAGAAGTCATTTAATATAAATTTAAAATAAATTTATGGTTTTCATGTTAAAATTTTTTTTACAGTTGCAGATGGAAAAACTATGATACAAATGGCAAAGGTAAATCCTAATGTGCTTTCTGCGCATCAATAATTCCTTATATATTTTCTCTGTTTTCTTGTAGTAAATTCATCTATAATGTCCTCATAATCAAGTTTTAGGTCAAACTTCTTTCTATTGATAATAGAGCTAATAAAGATAATTTACCATCAGAAATGAGAGTACGCAAAGCACACTTAATTCTCTTCAGTAGCGAAAACGATCGTTCTCCGCAACAATTGGCTAATGTGCTTTCATTTAATTTAAAAAAATTGTCAAATGACAAAAAATTTTTGTTTCCTTTAGTCGGAGGCCCCGAACACTGGTCCCTGGAGAAAAAAAATTGATGACAGAAATTTGGTGCCTCCTTTCCTTTGGTGCCCCAAGCCCCGAATGCCCTGCCGTAAATCAGTCCCTGTAAACATGTACGAAAATGATCAGACGTATAGAAGTTTCATACGCTTGTATTAAAAGGTTTTGTTTCTGTGTTGGTGATTGTTTTACAGCAGGGAATTTTCCTTTCCAGGAGTTTTAATTACCGAAAAATCCCTTTTTAGGTAATCTCATTCTTTTGATGAAAATCCAGAAGATATTTACTTTATTAAGGAGTTTGGGAAAAAGCAATAAAGTTTGAAAGTCACCAGGATGAACCACTAGAGTTGGCAGCAATGAAATTACACTTAAAGTATACAAATACAAATGTGACGACCAGCAACAGGCTCTGGGCCCAGCTAGGCTGGTCCTAGTCAATTAATTAGTCCCCAATGAAGATCAATGGCCCTCTTAAAGCTATCCACTCCCTTGCTCATTACCGCCTCTTCCGGTAAGCTATTCCAAGTGCCCACGACCCTGCTAAAGAAGTAGTTTTTCCTGATTTCCAAGTTAGCCTGAGATTTAAATAGCTTAAAACAATGACCCCTTGTCCTGCTTTCCCCGCAAAAATTTAATCCATTTACATCTTTCATTTTGATAAATTTAAATAACTGAATCATGTCCCCTCTGACTCTCCTTTGCTCCAGGCTATACAAATTTTTAATTTTAAAACTAATTTTTCCAATGCAAATTACGTAAAAAAAGCTCATCGCCTCGTTGGCAATTTTTGTACTGTGCTAAAATTTGAATCTCGCCAAGGGAGGGGGGGGGGGGATATTACATCTGTATCCTTTTTTCCATTATTTTTCATGTAAAAATGTCAGAAAAGTAATGCATTGAAAATACATGTCTATAAAATGCAATTTTATAGTCCATTTAAGATTAATTAAATCACACTAACAGGCCCGAGGAGAGACCATGTTGGCCTAGTTGGAATCTAGGGGCCCGGATTGGAACAGCATAAATTTTATAAGTTTTATCTTGCTAGGGGGCCCAATGACCAAACTGACAAGGGTCTTGGCTCTCGGCGGCCATGCACAATATACCTTGCAGTAACACAGCGCTAATGATTTCAAACAAAGATTGCAAGGAGAAGCATGCAGAGTTCTAAACTGCTGGTGACTTAAGGGGGGGGGGGGGTATTGGAAAGGGTTCAAAGGCGAGCTACAAGACTAATAAATGGACTTTCTCACTTAAACTATGATTCCAGGCTTAGAAAGCTAAAAATGTATAGTCTTGAGCAGAGAAGAGACCGAGGGGACATGATTCAGTTGTTTAAATTTATTAAAATGAAAGATGTAACGGGGCTGAAGTTTAGCACTGAAAACAGGACAAGGGGTCATTGTTTTAAGCTATTTAAATCTCAGGCTAACATGGATGTTAGGAAAAATTATTATTTTAGCAGGGTAGTGGAACCTTGGAACAGTTTACCGGAAGAGGTGGTAATGAGCAAGGGAGTAGATAGTTTTAAGAGGGCCATTGATCTTCACTGGGGATTGTAAATCGACTAGGACCAGTCTAGCTGGGCCCAGAGCCTGTTCGTCACTTTTGTATTTGTATTTAGGTAAGTTCGAAAACAATACTTTTTACTCTATTTGCTGAGTCCATCAGGCATTTCTCAAAAAAAAAAAATAATAATAATAATAATAATACAAATACAAATGTGACGACCAGCAATAGGCTCTGGGACCAACTAGGCTGGTTCTAGTCAATTTATTAGTACTCAAAATAATGATAATAATAAAAATATATTAAAAAATTGTTGTAAAGACACACAAAAGAAGTGAAACTCTTATTTTTTGTCTTTTTTTTTACATTCTGAACTGTTGTCTGTTCTTTCTGCGCCTGATTTAGATATATTCACAGCAAAGTTTCATAATTTAAAATAGAAAATATATTATAAATAATGAGAAAACTAAACAATACTCAAAATCTGCTTTTAATTGCTGCCAAAAACAATGAAAAATAACAGTAATAAAGTTAATATTTTTAGTAATAGCTAAAAACCTAATTTAAAGGCGGAACTTAAGCAGTGTTAATTACACTTTTGAACTGATGACTTGAATCAAAGGAATCTTCAAAAATCTGCATTATTTGAAAAGTTTAAACTGCCCAAAATCCACAAATATATTCTTGCTAAGGTTCAATCTTGAAATTAATTTGTTAAATTTATTAACAAAATTAATTTAACAATTTTTCTATTGTTTTTGGCAGCAATTAGAAAGTGGAAGTATTTTAACTTTATAATCACTATTATTTTCCATTGCTTTGACAACAATTAAAATTGCCAAGTTTTTTTGGTTCCCCCAAGTGAGAAGCATAATCTGCTTTTTTTTTTCTTTTTTTGCTAGTTTTATCAGCTATCTGACTGCTTTAACTTGTCTATAACTAAAACTTACTTTAGTATGGACGGTGAATTTCACTTTGTCTCTTTCACTTAAAGCATCAGAAATATCCACAAGAAGAGACTGATCTGAGAGATCAACAGTGTCCGAGCGATTCTAGAATAGAAAAAAAAGAGAACTTTTTTTGTAAAATGAAAAATGTTTCTATAACACATACAAGAAACACTAAATAAAATAAACTGCCTTCTTACATCAAGTTCTAAAAAAATAATTTTAATCATGATGTTAGTAC
>NC_072738.1:148459884-148512115 GCF_026930045.1 Uloborus diversus | reverse complement strand
GCGCTTGTGACGTCAAATGGCATAGGAAGTGACGTCATGCGCTCTTCCGATACGGGAGAAGCCGAAGGACGTGCATTAGACTTCGAAGACTAAATGTAAAAGGCTTATCTCCTCGCGTTTCTGGAACATTAAACCTCTCATTCTCTCGGAAATATTCGAATATCATCATTGATGTTACTTGAAGAAGATTATTAGATTGTGCTTTAACGAATCCGGCCTCCATAGTGTGTTCAAAGGGATTATTGAATTTCAAAAAATAAAAATATCAGCGCGCTCAAAATATCCCTAGCGAAAACAAGGGATCTTCGGCGGAAGGCTGCCCATTAGTGCCCTGCGACGTAAGCTCGTGACGTTTCAGAGAGCACTTTTGTGCGTGGATTTTTAAAAATCCATTAAAAATCAATCACGGTGTTTTAAAATTCGGCGATGAATTTTTTAGTTTTGAGGGTCAATTAACGATATCCAATAGTTAAAATATGAACATTTAATAGGTTGCACCTTCCCTATTAATTGAAATATTGTTTTTCAGACTGCAAATAATGACAATTCTTGGAAATGAATCTAGAGATGTGTACATCTGAATCCGATCATAGTCTAATTCGTGCCTGATTTATATTGTCACACTAACATGAAGTGTGATGAACTTAAACATTTAAATCAAAAAATATGTCTTTAGGATTGCAAAATTCAGCACCATCACTTTTTAAAAGAAATGAAACACAATGAGACCACAGTTTTGGAAATCTCAATCCAGGCAATCAAAATGAAATCAAGGGAAACAGAAGGATATTAACAATTTTCACAATAATTTATATTATGATAAAAATGCAAATATGCTGTATTTTATAATGATGCAGTCAACTCTTCAAAAATAAACTTGGAGTTAATTTATGAGTTTAAAAATTATTTCAAGGACAAGCACAATTAAGGATTCTATAAAAACCAATTAGAATTACCTGTTAAAGGAACAAGTTTAAGATGCTTAAATGCTATCTAAATGATTAATTTTTACATTGGAAGTAAAAAGAACAGGTTGATTTCATATTACAAGATCATTTATGATTTTGAAGCTAATTCTATGATTTTTTTTTTTCTTTGAACATTCAGAAACTTATACAGTTTTCAGTTATTAGGACATACTTTTCTAACTCTGATCCATCAATAGTAGCTAACTGAACAAGCGATGAGGAAATTTTAATATAGGTATCTGCAACACCTGAAAAAAAAAAAAAGTCATCAAATTATACGTAATTTAATGCATAAAATTAAAAAAAAAATCACTACTTGGGATAAAGCACAAAACAAGAGCAAAACTGGATAGAATCATTAAATTTTATAATATTTTTAAGTCAATTAACCTTAATTACTATGTTGATGTTCAAATTTTAAAACAAAACATGGATGCAAACTGTGAGAAGAGTTCAAGACTGAAAATAGCTTGAATGTACCTAATGTTTTTACAGCATAAGTTGACGAAAGCCATAATGTTTGGAAATTAAAATGCTTCATTAAAAACAGCTAATGATGGCTTGTCTATCCATTTTACAAGAGAAACTTGTTTTATTAGCTTTTTTATTCATTCTGCAATAGTTTGAAAAAATAGCCATCAAGTATTAACATACTTCATTATTCACTCATTTTTGAGCAACCCTCAAATTTGTCTTCTGATCATGTGATGAGTTAACCTTAGTGAATATAATTTTTTCATTCCTGCTTCCGCCTTCCAACATTTTCCAAAATCTGATTTTGATCCTGAAGACCAAACCTTTATCATAAGTAGATCAACCTTTTTTTTCACTTCACGAACACTGAACTGTGCCGTGCCCCCTGACCCTCGTGTATAACACAAAGTATAAATACTGATTAACATATGTTTGCAGTTAATTCAAGAGCATCTTGAGAGCTTGTTTAATTAGCACAAATCGGAAATTTACAATGGCAGTTGATCTTGTAAATATCAAAATTGATCAGCTATGAAATATCAAAATTTTGATTACACTAAAAAGGGCAGTTACCTAAAAGTCAAACTGATTGACAATTTCAGTGACTTGCCGACTGGCATAAGAAAAGAATGGTAGAGAAAGACACCATTATACTGTGAAATAATCATCTTGATACTGGATAAAAAAAATTAAATGCAAAAGGTTCAGGATTTTAATTTTAGCTGTTGATGAGTAAAATGCACAATATAAAAATTGCTTCTGACTGCTAAAGCAAATTAGTTATTTTAACAAAAAATTCATTCAGAAATAAGTGAGCTAACTCTCCTTTATACTAACATCGATTTTGTAACATCAGTCTTCTTTTTTCCCCTTCTTAGTTCAAATCGGGTGGACCGTGTTCTAGTTTTACAGGTAAAAGTTTCCAATTCTTTCCTGTAGGTACTAATTTTAAACTTTCATCTGATGAAACAGTCTTAAAACATTTAAATAATACATTTTGTATAGATTATACCATTAAAGTTCTTTTTTGATAAAGCCAAGTCACCTATTATATATGGAT
Source organism: Uloborus diversus (assembly GCF_026930045.1). Classification (NCBI taxonomy): domain Eukaryota; kingdom Metazoa; phylum Arthropoda; class Arachnida; order Araneae; family Uloboridae; genus Uloborus; species Uloborus diversus. Next base: position 148,509,613 of record NC_072738.1, on the reverse strand, counting down.
TTATACAAGATTAAAAAATAGTCTTGGTGTCAATCAACATGATTATATAACTGATGTGCTGAATGCTGATGAAAATAAAAGTTGCTAACAGGGCACATTACTGTGATTGCAATTAACATCCATTGAAAATTAACTGTCTCTCTCTACTCATCAATTTTGTTTCGGTAGCACCCCAGCTGTATTCATTTCCAAATTTTTAAATAAATAAATAGGCAATAAATATACAATCAGTGTCCTAACGGTAACATAACAGTAGTCCAGATGGTTCTGGGACTGGACACCACAATTTTATTTGCACCAAAATAGAGTAAATTTCCTTCTTTCTTCCCCTCTTTTGAAATAACTACCGTAATTTCGAGTAGATAAACCACGGATTATAAATGTTTTAAAGTTGAAATTTAACGTCTGCGGCATGTCCCCTGAAGCAACCCCCCCCCCCCTTCTTTGTGTTTCTCATGTTCGTCCAATTGAGTGCCAATGTTAAAATTCATTAAAAAAACGCTAGTAGAGCTCTTGAATTGCACTATGAAACAGGTTTCTCATTATATTTAATTTATCACTCCCTTAAACCTGCGTTAGTTTGCGCCGATTTTACCACTGTTCGCTGTTGTTCTTTCCAGTGTTGCCACATTCATGATGGTACCATACATCTCACAAGGCTGAAAAAGCGTGCCTGAGTTAGAATCCCTGTAGTCTGAGTAATGTTTTAAAATGTCTCAATGATGATAAAAAACAATTGATAGAAGTTAAACAATTTTTTGATGAAGTGCTTAGCATAGCAATGATTTGAAAACTTCTCATCCAACCAAATCCTAAATGTAGATGTTATCTGGCAACATTAGTTTTTTTTTTGCGTAATCGTAACGTCTTTGGATCTTTTTTTTACACGAAGTTTACTCCATTTCTATCTATCAACAAGTGCAGTCGCTTGATAGTTTCCTTCTAACTCTAATAAATAATCGCATCCATACATAATTATACAGAGAGATATATATATATAGAGGGGTGGAGTGCCATGTTTTGATACGCTCTTCTATGGCGTATAAGATGGGGTGGCTTATCCGATGAACTCGTTTCTAGTTAGTAAATTATTGCACGCTTAGAGTATACGATAGGGCGGCTTATCTACCTGAAATTATGATACTATAAAAATGAGTGAGTTTTCTTGTGAGAGGGGACCAGGCCAACACTTTGGCTGGATCAGGACCTGTACCAAAAGCCAATAGAAAAAAAAATGCACAAAATTAAATTTTGCACCATAGGAAATATGATTAATACAAGAGATACATTGTACTTGTAAAAGTATTTAGTTGTCTTCATATGCGTAAGCTTGATATTTTTGATCGAAAGTATAGGAATAGGAAAACTTACTTTTATGACTTTGCGTCATTTTGTCTGATCTGTATGTAGCATTCTTAATATGATTGTAATAATCAATTAAAAATGTTCTTTCATGTTCAAAAAATTCATCCACATCCTATAAAAAGAAAAAAGAAGAGAGAGAGAGATTAATTAAAAATTTTTAGAACACATTTTGGATAACAAATTACTTGAAGCTAGGTTATCTCTCATTGTTTTGAATAAATCGAAACATAAATAAACAAGAACACAGGTCGTCCAGGATGTTTTTAGTTCCTCCTGAGAGTATAATCAAACTATATTTTAGCAGTTAACAAAAACTGGGAGCAAAAAAGTTAAATTGAATTTAAAAAAAAAATCAAACTCTCCTTCAATTTTGTTTTTACCACATACTATCATATTATGCATACCTAGAATAAAACAATTTTTCTTTTATCTTACTTCCTGTTTGTTTCATGCCTGCAACACAATATTCAAGAGGTGAGAGTAATGCTTTTTTTCAACATAACCTATTTGGCATTCAATTCAGCTGTTGACCTGGGATTATTGCAGCAGCAATGTTACCACTAAGTCGGTCTAATTTCATAATGCATTGCGTTTGAGTTTTACTTTGTCAAAATTTAGGAATTAATTTTTTGTTCTTGATATGAGAAATCTTACAAAATTGAATACATATGAAAATTTAGGGTCCCCATTTTGACAGAATCAATGCTATTAAAACCTGTACGTTGTCTGTGTCTAACCCTATCTCCTTCGGACTGTGAGAACCTACTAGGCCAATACCACCCTGGGCAGGTAAATGGCAGTATCTGCAGAAATGAGTCTACAAGATGTTTGAAGAAACATGTTTTGTATTCAATACTAACAATAGGGAAATATTACGATAAACTCTTTTTTTCATGCTTTTTGTCAGTGAAAACCAAATAAGCAAGCTCGTACAATAAAGCTAACTTACAATAGACAACAAAAATGCGAAAAAGAAAAACTTTCAGTTACTGCCCTTTACCGTTATTCTGTTGCACATCAATTTGCAGTAAAACAGGGCTTGACTGTACCCAGAAAATAAATAAAATACCTTTTGAGTACTAGACAGAAGTAAATCATCTGCAGTTTTGCCAATGTTACTGAATAAATCAGCCAATATTTCCTTTTTGTTCTTGCCTCTTACATTGAGCTGGAAGAAACAATTAATACACAATTTAAAGTCAAGAAATTTTGGATTAAAACAGAACATTTTGCTGACAATATGTTTCTTTAATTTTAAGAACTAGAGAGAATACATAAATGTATTTATAAAACAAAGTTGTAGAAGTACTGAACAAGATATAGTACACTAAAATGTAAATTTTCAGCATTCTAAAGTTATAAAGAGGAATTAAAAAGATGTATTTGACATCATAAGTAAATTGCATCAGATTTTTTTTTATAAAAAAAATAATTGTAAACAACAAAAGGCTCTTACATCTTGTTCATACTCCAAAAATATTTTTAAGTTGTTGTCACTTCTGAACATAGGATGTGCTGCTAAACGCTGTAAAAAAACTTCATGCATAGCAACAGTTTTCTTAAAAGTAGCCAAATATTCCCTAAAATTAAAAAAAATATATTTTTTTAGAAGAGTGAATACATAATATATAAATTATTAGGTAGTTTAATTGGTAATTTGGAAATATAAAAAACATTTTTCCAAGTGTTAATTGCAACTATTTTTAAATTAAGGTACACTCCAATCTCCATTAACCCACAAATAATTGGTAAGATGATTTAATGCAAAATGAGGAATGCCAAGAACCTAATTTCTAAAATAGTGTTTTAAGCTGGATAGCTTGAAACACTATTTTAGAACAACATGATAAAGTAATAAAAAATTTAGAGCAACAATGATTAATTTTGAGCAACATGATAAAATAATAAAAAAGGAGGAGATTAAAAGTGAAAAAATACCTAATTCCAACTAATAATGGAAGTTCCCTTAACCTCAACTTTTGTTATTTTATTTGTCAAATATTTTTTATAACTGACAAGTACTGTACTGACAAACTTTTTTCTTGCACTTGAGGTTTAAATTTATTTCACACACTTACTTTGATTACACACTGCTGCTTTAGTGCACAATTAAATTATAGTGTGTCAACCTATTTCTAAAATTTGTTTGCTTTTTATGCAGTTTGTATGTACACAAAAATTAAGTGAGATAAAAATGCTTTAAACTCATTTACATATTTTTTAAAAAAATTAACAAAGAAAGAAAGAAAGAAAAGAAAAGAAAAAAGAAAAAACAGGGTTAAAAGAACTTTACCTCAACAAATTACAAATGAGTTTTAAAGAGCTGTTAATAAATCTACAATTTTTTTTATTGGTGTTTATAAGTTTACATATTTGATCTTATATGTAGCCATATATGTTATACCAAACTTAATTAACAGATCTGAAGATCAAGAAAAGGCACAACTTTTATTTGAAACAGTTTCATATTTAACATTTAATCATGATAAAGAAACAAAAATATGAAAAATTAAAAAACAAATGAAATGAAGTTTTTTTTTTGAAAAAAGTTCATGACTAAAATATGTTTTGAACCAGATAATAAAGGAATATTTAATAATTTAAATGATTAACACGGTTTCCAAAATTTTAAGAAAAGCTAAAAATACGGAAAAAAATGCCCGAGTTAGAGAAATTTGCAACATCTGCATATTCATTACCAAAGCATTAGAATTCCAATTTTTGCCTTTTATTGCTATCTAAAATGTCTCCTATGAAAATTACCAATCAATTTTATTAACTAAAATCTTAAGACTTCCAAGATAAAGAATGGTAAAAAATATTAGTTTTTACAGATGGCATCGACTTAAATCAATTTGGCTGCAACTGGATTGACATTTTCCAGTGGGCGTGGCAAAAAGACGAATTTACAAGTCCTCTCTTATCAAAAGTAAAATATAATGGTTGAAAATAATGGTCAATACAAAAATATTGATGTCAAAGTGGCAGAATTGGATAGTAAATTAAAACAATCGTATTTTGCAATAGCAGATGCAATCAGGTTTTGAAATGAATAAAAAAATCGTGACTATGTCGAAAAATTCAGAAAAACAGTTCCAAACCAGTTTTTTGTTGTCTAAAGCCATTGTAGCCTCTTCATAGAAGTGGAATAAATTAGTTACACAAGATCTCCTCTTTCTAAAACCCTACTGCGAACCCAACAGCAGAAGATTACTTTCCAGAAAGTTCATTATCTTTAGTTTTAAGAGTTTCAAAAATTTTACAAACTACCAAAGTTGACATAAATCTGTCATTAAAAAGGTACTGCATTAAAAGGGAAAAAGTAAAAACATACATTTCAAGTTCTTGCTTCATTTTTACAAACTCTTCTTTGGTCATCATTCCTTCACCCTCACTAAGTTTGTGAAGCTTCTCTCTTGAAGCATCAAAATCTGGACAAGGGGGAGCTGGAGGAATCTAAAACAGTTCAATTTCATTTTAAAAACAAAATACTATTATTATGAAAAATAAAAGTAGTTACGCAAAATGTCCAGAAATTTTAAAGCCTTGGAAAAAAAAAAAAACACTCATTTTTTTCCCCCGAATTTTTTCTGGAAACATTGGAAGAAATGGATTTTTTTTTTTTATGAATGAAAATGAAGATTGATAGTTGTATTTTCTTACAAATAAAGTGCTTAAATATTTGAAATATATGCTCTGTGTTCATATATGTATATATATTTTAAACAATGCACAAAATTTTTACTATCTAACAAGCCTTTCTGTTTTGTATAACTGCTAGTAGATTTTTAAGTTCAATAACCAAAACCATCCAAATTAGTCAAATCATTCAGCAATTACTTTTGAGTAGGGTGTGATTTTTATACATTTTTAAATCCATTTTTTCAGATTTTTTAAAAATGAGATTTTAAACAAGAATTTGTTTCACTTTCTTTGTTTTGGTCTATGAAAGGTATCAGCTGGCTATAAAGTTTGGGAAGCTTTGTAACAGAGAATACATTTTATTCAGGGCCCAATTATACACTCTGTATGTACCAGCTATGATAAATCTTGTGTAGATAGGCATTGCTTGTCTCAAACTATTTTCAAGGTAGGGGTTTAGAGAAATTTCGGTTGGAGACATATCAAACTTTTTGATTTATCAATAAAAATTATTAATAATTTAAATCCATTTCAATGCATATAAAAATTAAATCGACAATAAAGCAAACACCCAAAAGCTTAACAATCTACTAACATAGTTGTAACATGAGAGAATAATTTGTACATTGATAAGTTGTCATAATGAATGTTCTATCCAAAGCAATAACATCACAAGTCTAAGTATGTAATATACACAATAGAAGAAAAACATATACATATGTATATAAACTAAAAAGTTAGTATTCTTACTGTAAATCCAGCATATTTCTCATTTTCTTCGAATGAATCATGAAGCCAAACGAATTCTTCATGCTGTCTTACAACAGAGAATTCAGGCTTTGCAAATAACGGAAGAGTTGTCTAAACATTTAAAAAAGAGTACTTATTAATAAAGAACCAGTTACTACATGATAAATAGAACAGAAATAAATTTTAATGAACAGAAAAGAAATGTCAAATTATATAACTGCCAGCATCAAAGACTGAAAATTGTAGACATTTATACATTAAAATTAGGGAGAGTTTGCATAAATAAAACTGAGAACAAAAATTTGAGTGTAAAAGGGATTATTAAAATATAAGTAGGGGTTTTTTAATTAAGCCTGTACAACACTCAAAATTCGGAAACTGAAATCACTATTATTTCTATTATGACTTTTTTGAGGTTAAAAACTACAACTATTAAGTTAGAATAAAAAGTTTTAAAATAGGAATAGTTTTTTTTTCTCTAATGACTGATAAAAGTTCCTTACAGCAAGTGAAAAGTAAGGAAGTAGGGATTTTTTTACTGTCTTGGGAAATAAATTTAAAAAAAAAAAAGGAAAATAAAATAAACATGAGTTAAATATCTTGTTTAAAATAAGAAATAACAATGTCAAATAGCACAAACTGCAGCTTACTGCACACACATGTGTCGGCCTTACAAGAAATGCCTTTTTCAATGCAAAAGAAATAAGCTTATGGATCAAAAGACACCAGACAAAAATGTTCGCCAGATGCCAAAACACCTTTCTGCAGTCATCTGCAATTTTGTGCCATTTGACGCTGTTATTTTGCTAAATATGCAGGGACTGATTTACACACCTGGGTGCCCTGGGCACCGACAAATATGGTGCCCCCCCCCCCACAAAAAATATGATGGTAATTGTAGGATATTATTTTGATAGAAAGAAAACTTTAAAATACCGATTTCATACGAAAAAAGTTAATAATTAAGATGTTTTGCAAAGAAATCATTTAATATAAATCTAAAATAAATTTATGGTTTTCATGTTAAAAATTTTTTTTTACAGTTGCAGATGGAAAAACTATGATACAAATGGCAAAGGAAAATCCTAATGTGCTTTCTGCGCATCAATGATTCCTTATATATTTTCTCTGTTTTCTTGTAGTAAATTCATCTATAATGTCCTCATAATCAAGTTTTAGGTCAAACTTCTTTCTATTGCAAATAGAGCTAATAAAGATAATTTACCATCAGAAATGAGAGTATGCAACCACACTTAATTCTCTTCAGTAGCGAAAACGATCATTCTCCGCAACAATTGGCTAATGTGCTTTCATTTAATAAAAAAAAATTGTCAAATGACAAAATTTTTTTGTTTCCTTTAGTTAGAGGCCCCGAACACTGGTCCCTGAAAAAAAAATTGATGACAGAAATTTGGTGCCTCCTTTCCTTTGGTGCCCCAGGCCCTGAATGCCCTGCCGTAAATCAGTCCCTGTAAACATGTACGAAAATGATCAGATGTATAGAAGTTTCATACTCTTGTATTAAAAGGTTTTGTTTCTGTGTTGGTGATTGTTTCACAGCAGGGAATTTTCCTTTCCAGTAGTTTTAATTACCGGAAAATGCCTTTTTAGGTAATCTCATTCTTTTGATGAAAATCCAGAAAGATAATTACTTTATTAAGGAGTTTGGGAAAAAGCAATAAAGTTTGAAAGTCACCAGGATGAACCAGTAGAGTTGGCAGCAATGAAATTACACTTAGTGTGTACAAATTTTTAATTTTAAAACTAATTTTTCAAATGCAAATTACGTAAAAAAAAGCTCATCGCCTCGTTGGCAATTTTTGTACTGTGCTAAAATTTGAATCTCGCCAAGGGAGGGGGGGGGGGATATTACATCTGTATACTTTTTTCCATTATTTTTCATGTAAAAATGTCAGAAAAGTAATACGTTGAAAATACATGTCTATAAAATGCAATCTATCTGGTCCATTTAAGATTAATTAAATCACACTAACAGGCCCGAGGAGAGACCATGTTGGCCTAGTTGGAATCTAGGGGCCCGGATTGGAACAGCATAAATTTTATAAGTTTTATCTTGCTAGGGGGCCCAATGACCAAACTGACAAGGGTGATGGCTCTCGGCGGCCATGCACAATATACCTTGCAGTAACACAGTGCTAATGATTTCAAACAAAGATTGCAAGGAGAAGCATGCAGAGTTCTAAACTGCTGGTGACTTAAGGGGGGGGAGGCATTGGAAAGGGTTCAAAGGCGGCGAGCTACAAGACTAATAAATGGACTTTCTCACTTAGACTATGATTCCAGGCTTAGAAGGCTAAAAATGTATAGTCTTGAGCAAAGAAGAGACCGAGGGGACATGATTCAGTTGTTTAAATTTATTAAACGGGGTTTTTGTTACGGGGCTGAATTTTAGCACTGAAAACAGGACAAGGGGTCATTGTTTTAAGCTATTTAAATCTCAGGCTAACATGGATGTTAGGAAAAATTATTATTTTTGCAGGGTAGTGGAACCTTGGAACAGCTTACCGGAAGAGGTGGTAATGAGCAAAGGAGTAGACAGTTTTAAGAGGGCCATTGATCTTCACTGGGAATTGTAAATTGACTAGGACCAGTTTAGCTGGGCCCAGAGCCTGTTGCTAGTCGTCACTTTTGTATTCGTATTTGTATAAAGGTAAGTTCGAAAACAAGACTTTTTACTCTATTTGCTGAGTCCATCAGGCATTTCTCAAAAAAAAAATAAATAAATAAATAAATAAATAAATAAAATAATAATAATAATAATAATACAAATACAAATGTGACGACCAGCAATAGGCTCTGGGACCAACTAGGCTGGTTCTAGTCAATTTATTAGTACTCAAAATAATGATAATAAAATATATTACAAAAATTGTTGTAAAGACACACAAAAGAAGTGAAACTCTTATTTTTTGTCTTTTTTTTTACATTCTGAACTGTTGTCTGTTCTTTCTACGCCTGATTTAGATATATTCACAGCAAAGTTTCATAATTTAAAGTAGAAAATATATTATAAATAATGAGAAAACTAAACAATACTCAAAATCCGCTTTTAATTGCTGCCAAAAACAATGAAAAATAACAGTAATAAAGTTAATATTTTTAGTAATAGCTAAAAACCTAATTTAAAGGCGGAACTTAAGCAGTGTTAATTACACTTTTGAACTGATGACTTGAATCAAAGGAATCTTCAAAAATCTGCATTATTTGAAAAGTTTAAACTGCCCAAAATCCACAAATATATTCTTGCTAAGGTTCAATCTTGAAATTAATTTGTTAAATTTATTAACAAAATTAATTTAACAATTTTTCTATTGTTTTTGGCAGCAATTAGAAAGTGGAAGTATTTTAACTTTATAATCACTATTATTTTCCATTGCTTTGACAACAATTAAAATTGCCAAGTTTTTTTGGTTCCCCCAAGTGAGAAGCATAATCTGCTTTTTTTTTTTTTTCTTTTTTTGCTAGTTTTATCAACTATCTGACTGCTTTAACTTGTCTATAACTAAAACTTACTTTAGTATGGACGGTGAATTTCACTTTGTCTCTTTCACTTAAAGCATCAGAAATATCCACAAGAAGAGACTGATCTGAGAGATCAACAGTGTCCGAGCGATTCTAGAATAGAAAAAAAAAGAGAACTTTTTTTGTAAAATGAAAAATGTTTCTATAACACATACAAGAAACACTAAATAAAATAAACTGTCTTCTTACATCAAGTTCTAAAAAAATAATTTTAATCATGATGTTAGTACTTGCATGAAATAATTTATTAGTCAAAATGCATAACCTTAGCTTCATATATATAATAGCCAAAACTGATGGAATAATGCTGATGCCTCTATTGAAATCACCAAAAATTCAAATTTAGATTCTCAAAGAAAAAAAAAGAATGAAGTTTATCTCTTAATAAAATATCGTCTGTTTCAAAATCATAGTTATTTGATGAAAAATGAAAGAAAGATATAATATAGGGTCTGGTGGGGTAAAGTGGTCATAAAATCGTAGGCTTTCAACTTAGATGGATAATAAATACAATAAATTCTTTAAATAATTCAACTTTTTTTGTTATTATTTTGCATTGCATTATTAAAGAACACGTACATTGAATTTCAGGAAAAAAAATATTGATTTAAGTAGTTTTATAACATTTTCATTTCCCTTTGTATTTATGACCACTTTACCCCATGGGGTGGGGGAAAGTGGTCATAGCATGGGGTAAAGTGGTCATAGTTAAAAACAGCTGCAAAACTGTACAAATAACCCTATTATTTGTATATTTCGGTTATTTTTATAGTTACAAGTATATGTACGAGTATATGCGGGTATGCACGAGTATATACGTGTCGTGTAAACAAGAGTGAACATGTACATATATGAATAAATACATGTATACATCAGATACATGCATGCATGTGCCTACTCAAGTATATTCGTGTATACACGAGCATATAAGCATGTATACGTGATTGCCTACAGGAGTGTATACGTGTCTACACGAGTATATACGAGTCACATGTATATGCGAGTATATACGCGCAAAACGAACATCATTTGCGTGTTTGCACATGTATCTCGAGTATATACGTGCATACCTGAGTTTCTGAGTATATACGTGTATAGTCGACGTATATACGCATATATAAGTGTACATAGATACACTACTGGCCATTAAAATTGCTACACCAAGAAGAAATTGCCAGAATGAAGCTAAATTTTACACACGTGATAATAAAATTGACATTAGAAAGTGATTACAAAATTAAAGCAAATTGATCATTTATGGTTGGAAAATTCTCGAATAAATGGAGGTTTAAGTACCCTGTTAAGCCACCTCTAGCGTGAATGTACGATGTACTTGAAGCGAAACAATCGGGCGTTGAGACATAAGTCTCCTACGATATCCTGCGCCATCTCGTACCACAGTTGCTGTAAACGTGCCACTCATTCGATCAAACTCATACCTGTTAGCACTCAAGACGGGGCTCCCAGGAACCATTTTTTAACATGATAATGCTCGGTCAAACACAGCAAGGGTGTAAAGGGATTTCCTCTTCCGCATTATCACTTTCTCTGGTTTGCGTGATGCGCTGGTCTGCGATTTGTGACTTGTCACAAATTGAGCATATCTGGGATCACTTGAGACGGTAAATTGGACAGCCTGTAAGTTTGATCAAATTAGTGGCGCGTTTACAGGAACTGTGGTACGAGAAGATGTAACACATCGTACGAAACTGCTGTACCTCAATGCTCGACCGTATCGATTCTTAAATTCCAACTAGAGGTGGCGCAACAGGGTACTTAAACCTCCATTCATGTGAGATTTTTCCAGTAATAAATGATCATTTTGCTTTCATTTTGTAATCGTTTTCTAGTGTCAATGTTGCCATCACGTGTGCAAAATTTTGTTTCATTCAGACTATTCCTTCTTGGTGTAGCAATTTTAACGGCCATTAGTGTACTTACATACATATACGGGTATACACGAGTTAATTCGTGGATATATCCAGCGCGTGTTTGGTACGTGTCTACTCACGTATATATATGTGGAAGCAAGAGTATATACGTATGCTTACGCGTAAACACGATTCTATACTTGTTAGACGTATATACGTACATTTACGTGTAAACACCAGTACATGTATCCAAGTATATCTACGAGTATATCCGCTAATATACATGTATGCTTACATAGTGAATCCAAGATTTTGGGCAAAACCTAAGTGGTGTGAAAGAGGAGGATAAGAAGCAAAGAATCATAAGGAACTTATGGTCGTTGACGCGCTACATGCACACAAAGCCAGAAATCGATGGAATGAAAACAGGTCACAAATTTATTACACAAAGATGATTTTACTCGACATTTTAGTTCTTAAGAAATATTTAGACGGTTGTTAATAGGTAAGGCCTGTAGTAGCTCTAATACACGCATCGCAACAAAGGCGCAGCGACTGATGAAAGTTTTTCAAGAGTCTCGTAATTGCAACAGAGTGATTGCGACGTATGTATTATAGATGCCGGCCGCAAGTTTCATCAATCACTTTAAAACTTTCTTAAGTCGTTGTGTAAAATTGTCTTTTTTGTAATAAATTTGTGACCTGTTTTGCATTCATTAGTTTCTGGCTTTGCGTGCATGTAGCGCGTCAGCGTTGAGTTTGTGGCCATATGTTTCTTATGATTCTTGCTTCTTATCCTCCTCTCTAATACCTTTTAAAAATTTTCCCAAGAGTTAAAACTCACCATGCATACATGTATATCATATAATAGTGTGTAAGTGTCAGCTCGAGTACGTACGCGTATATACGTCGTGTCTACCTGAGTATATAAGTGTTCGTATATGTACGAGTATAAGCGGGTATATACGTGTATAGTCGAATGTATATCTGTATAGATAAAAAATACTACGAGATACCCAAATACGTGTTTATTGGTGCATTTATGTGAATACGTATATTATACGTGCCTACACGAGTATATGCGTATGCATGCGCATATACTCATATATTTAACCTTGTTTACTGTAAAAACAATACATATTAAGTGAAATTAATATTTAATTTATACCTGCCTTATACTTAAAGATTAAGTGATTTTAAAAGAACAATATTCGTTAAGCCTAATATTATGACCACTTTACCCCATCTTACTAAAATTGTTCTAAAAAATTATTCAAAATAGATTCAGCTAACTGCTAATGAGTATGAGTTCTTGAGACGTGTAGGAAGCTCCCTGCGCAGTCAATCTGTTCATAATTCTAACAAACAAAATTTCCCAAGGAAGTTAAAAAAGCTGTTTATATTTTTAAAAAATTCATAATCACACAAATTATTTTTTTTTACCAAATAAAATTTTGCCAGTTGTGAAATTTTGTATTCAAAATGTAGTTTCTAACTGCACTACTCTAAAATAAAATTTTCACATTCATTCGAACATTTATTTCTAAGGTATAGCCATTTATTTGAATTATGACCACTTTACCCCATTGACCACTTTCCCCCACCAGACCCTACAAATACAAATGTGACGACCAGCAACAGGCTCTGGGCCCAGCTAGGCTGGCCCTAGTCAATTAATTAGTCCCCAATGAAGATCAATGGCCCTCTTAAAGCTATCCACTCCCTTGCTCATTACCGCCTCTTCCGGTAAGCTATTCCAAGTGCCCACGACCCTGCTAAAGTAGTAGTTTTTCCTGATTTCCAAGTTAGCCTGACATTTAAATAGCTTAAAACAATGACCCCTTGTCCTGCTTTCCCCGCAAAAATTTAATTCATTTACATCTTTCATTTTGATAAATTTAAATAACTGAATCATGTCCCCTCTGACTCTCCTTTGCTCCAGGCTATACAAGTTAAGCCTATTAAGTCTGGTATCATAATCTAAATCTGAGAGTCCCTTTACTAATTTAGTTACCCTTCTTTGAACCCTTTCCAATACAAAAATATCTTTCTTCAGATAAGGCGACCAAAACTGAACAGCATACTCCAAATGAGGTCTTACTAAACTCCTATATAAAGGCAGAAGAACTTTCTTAGATTTGTTTGAAATAGATCTATTAATGAACCCAAGCATTTTGTTGGCTTCGTTAGTAGCAATACTGCACTGTTGACTAAACTTGAAGTCCTGATTTATAAAGACACCCAGATCCATAACATTTTCTGCCTGATTTATGACTGAATCCTGTAAACGATATCTCATACGCTTATTTCCATGACCTAAGTGTAGCACTTGACATTTCCCTACATTAACTGCCATACCCCATTTATCTGCCCACTTAGTAATATGATCTAAATCCTCTTGTAGCTGTTTTACTTGTTCTTCATTTTCGACAATCCCCATAACTTTTACATCGTCAGCAAAACATTTCATGCTTCCAGAAATATTTTCATTGATGTCATTCATAAATATAATAAACAAAAGAGGCCCTAAAACTGATCCCTGAGGAACCCCACTTAAAACATCACTCCATCACATCATATTTAATCAAAAATAATAATGGGTTTACATGAAATAATACTGAAAATAATGGGTTTATTATTATTTTTTAAATATTGCCTGCCCTTTCTGTATAGTTCATTAGCTTTTGTGGAACACAATAAATTGGCAATATTAAGTTTTGTTGATAAAGTTTGTTCTAAAATTACTTTTAGTCCAAATTTTTAAATATTTTTCTGAAATTTTCAGACTGATTATATATATTTCAAATTCAGCTCTATTTTTTAGCAAAAAGTAGTAAATTAAATCACATGCGAGGTTTATTTATTACAATTGCGATGATACACTTTAACAATATTTATCTGGCAATGTTGACGAGCTGAGAACAGCTTTTGTACTGATTGTGAAATCCTTAGAAAATTAAAACATTTGATCAGTTGCTAATTTCATAGTATTATGAACGGAATGATTATTTAACTTTTATATAGAATTCTGAATAAGTTTTACTATATTTCTCTCATATATATCTACTTTAGAGTCATACTAACATTGTTATTTTCAGCTCCAAAAATTGTTATTTTCTGGTTATTACTACATTGCATGTAGAATCTTATTCTGCATTAAGCCATAACAATGTAATTCTGTTAGGAGGTGGGGAACCTTTATATTTATTTACCAATGTTTTAAGAGCATGAGAGTCTCAACTTTTGTATACAGTAAACATTAGGGTGGTTCAAAAATACATGGAAAAAAAAAGTTTCTCCTAAACAGGAAACCCCTCAATATTTTTAGACTTGTAGATGGTAATATAATGGAAGAATTTTAGCTTCCTCTTTCACCTGAAAGAGGGTGCTCAACCCCCTCCCCCAAACTTCATAAATATGGGGAGGGGGTTAAAAAATACATGGAAATGAAAAAACAACGCTACATATAATATACACTAGTAATACGCAAAAACATTGCAAAAAAATGATTATTTATAAAAAAAAAAACAGCTGGGGAAAGTGAATGTTTCTAAATTCGTGGCATTTTCTATGCTACAACTAATATTGAATTAAGGGGTCATTGAGCTGAGCATCCTCTTAAAATTTGAATAAAAAGCTAAAACTTTTACAGCATAATACATAAGTAAATCTAAAAAAAAAAAAAAAATAGGGGGTGTCCTTGATTCTAGCTGAAAAAAGTTTTTGAACCACTGTAGTAAACTTACAGTTTTACGTTCTCCTGCAAAGTACTGAAGATGTGACTTACATTAGTTTGACTTTGAGGTGCGGATATTTTTTGGGATGCGTCAAATATGACGGCCAAACTCTTTCATAAAAAGGCATTTTTGCTTGCATCACACCATGACAGGTTATTTTCTAGTTTTAAAATACTTAAGAAACCCCCGACTACAAAGCCTAATAATCCTTATCCATCTATTAATATCAATCGTGGTAATTAACTTCATTCATTTTTACAGGTGACAATCTTTTCCAGCGAGATATTTTATTCTTCACTGGCTCTAACTTTGAAAGAGTTTTTACTAATTTATATACCAATGTATAATTTAATTTTTTAAACAAGAGTTTTGGCCTTTTTTCTGAATTCCCTATATCAAAGACTTTTATCTACTAGCAGAATTAAAATATTTCTGCTGAAACTGAGCATTTCTTCCATTAGCTATGAATGAAACTGTTAATGGTAAAATCTATGTTGCTGTAAACAATCGTATTATAACCCCAAACATTAAAACTAACTTGCATTGAAAATACCCATGTTGCTTCATTAATGTTCGTCATTGAATCAGCATTTGATTCATTACAGCAGGGGGTGAACGCCAATTGATTTCACCTAGTCGCAGTCTCAGTATTTGGATAAGTTTGCTAATTTTGCGTCTCACTTTAAATAGACTATCAAAAACTTGAGCAGCTTAATATACTCCATTATCATGCAAATCATCCTGTGTTACATCCAACTTTCTGTCATTTCTTTTAGAGTTTTAAGGAATTTTGCAGATTACTCAGCTAATTCATCTTTATTCCTTCTCAGAACAATACTTTATTGTGTTCTTAAAGGGTAAATCCACTGTTTATCATATGGGACACAAAGTCTGTTTTGCTTTTCCTGGAGGGGGAGGGAAAAGGGGGGCAAGTGGGGGTTCAACCCCCCCTAGAAATTAAAACTTCCTTGCTTTTCGTAGTTCTCTTTGAAAAAATTTAAAAACATTTCTTCTCCAGCCATTAATGAATAAGTCATTGAAAATGTCAAGTTTTAATAACCTTTAATATGTACTGAAATCATTTTCCATATGGAAAATATCCTACTAAGCCATGGGGGAAATATCTGAGCCCCCCTCCCCCCCCCCCTACCTTAAAATTTTGCATATGAGCACCCATGAAGTAAAGAGATTCAAACTTCAAATGGTGCGCGGGATTTGGGGATTGACTACCTTAGTCAGGGTGCAACATCTTCCCAAAAAAGCCTGCGCAAAGGTGGGGAGGGGGGACAATACATTTATTACACCATCCATACATCCCTTATCAAGGTAGCAGATTGATTGACAAAAGAGGTTTGCTACTTTTACAATGGAAATAGTGGACATACATGTAATTTATGTTCGGTATAGTTTAAAAATTAATCCAGTCTAATGCCGAATGTTCTTCTGTAGTCAAACAGCTTTCTGTAGAACCATTGTCCTTTCCTTCAGATAATCATACCATATTACCTCTCATTATCCGGCATGCTGCAAAATTCGAGGGTCACTAGATTTTCAATAACACTTGCCTGATCCTTTCCGGCAAGCCACAAAATTCGAGGTTAGGAAAAAAACTAATACTATAAAAAATATATGTTCCGAGCTTAAAAAAATGAATATTAGTTCAAAACATATCTTATTAGTATTAATATAATTAATTAACAGTTTATTTCTTAAAAATATTTACTAACAATGTCATTTGTTATTTTAACAAGAAAAATATTGTTTAACAACGTGTCTTTTAATAAAAATTAAATTAAAACTAAGTAAGCAAACATTTGAGCAGTAAGTCACAGCTCCTAAACTAGCGCTAAAAGAATTTACCATAGCTATTCAATAAATAAAAATCAAACTTACCTCTGTAAAAGGAACCTAAAATAACTTACTTAAAAAATTATGAACTAATTGCAGTAATGATAATTGCTTCTGAATTGATTACTTTACTGGTTTATAGTTAAATTCATTAATAATGACCTACCACAAATAACAAGCACATATTATATGAAACACATTTTTTTGAAAGGTTACTTTCGGGATTTTTTAATCTTTTTTCCTTACACTGGTATGCTTTCTGATTGAAACTGAACAGGGAAATTTACTTTTGTTTCGTTGCAAAATAAACCTCAAATTATCCAGCATGCCAAAAAATTCAAATTTTCTGACATGCTCGTAAACCTTGCTTTTTTCTAGCGTGCCCGATAATACGGTAACTCTTTCAAAGCAAATGTTTGTAAAACTTAAACTTTGAAAAACACATAGCTAAAATGCATCTACAAATAAAAGATCAACAGGGTGCTTATCTTGCATTAACGATAACATTTATATGTATCTGTATTTGGTATTCAACAGTTTTTATCCAATCCGACACAGGATTTTCTAATGTAGTTAAATAGCCAGGCCCGGATCTAAAAATTTTTGCCCCCCCCCCCCCACCGTGCACAACAAAATCTTTAGGGCCCCTTCCCAGAGGCCAGCTGTGTATTTGCAACCTCACTAACTCATAATGCTAGTTTTTTTTTTCTTTTCAATTTCTTGGGCTGGCGTGCCCCCCCCCCCCCCCCGCACAGTGGGTACGCAAATCCGGGACTACAAATATTTTTCTATCGAACCGTAGCTTTGTTACTTTGAAAGATCGAAATTGGAGAACTTTCACTACCAATTCACTTTAAATATTCAATCATTTGTATGGTAAATCTTGATATTCACTGGCAAATGTTACAGGTACCAGATTTTGGATTTTCACATTAACAACTTTTTTTAGATTACTACATCACTTCGAAATTAAATGATTGAAACAAATTCTTAAAAACACATAGCAAAAACATGTCTATATAAATAAAAAATTAACAGGGAACAATACAAAGAAAAGTTAAATCCTTTTTAAAAAGTTCTGAACAATACACTTGGCTTAAAAAATAAATTTCCAACAATTGCAGTGAACTTACCACGATGACTATCACAACATTCACTATCATATTTTTCTCAACCATTACCCCACAATTTACTTTAATTTGTTAATTTATCATTGGGATGAAGAGCTGGTCTTAAGCCGATTAGACCAAAAGCTCTCAATAGGCCCCGCGCTTAAACTGCCCCATGGTTAAGTTACATTTGCTTAAATTTTTCCAGGAAAAAAATTTGGAGAATTAAAAGGAACAAATCTGATATACCCCCCTCTTGGCGACTTTTTCCTGTTGGCGCCAAAAAAGCGTCGCCAAGAAAACTATGTATGACGTCATATGTCATACATCGTTCTTAGCGATGCTTTTTTAGCGCCAACAGGAAAAATTCAAATTATATCATTAATTATTTAATGAAATTAATGCATTAATTTTTTTCCGTTGTTTCTCCGGGATACGAGCCCTCGGTCTCATAGTACTTTCGTAATGAGACCCCTGCCTCGGTCTCATTACGAAAGTACTATGAGACCTCGGGCTCGCCAGTTATCCCTCCGACTTTTAATATACATCACAGTCGGATATAAGTCACAGATCTCCTCCGTTCAGTATACAATAAAGTCACAGATTTTATGTGAAATTAACACCATTTTTGTGCTACAAAAATGCCAACCAGACCAAAATACAAACTACCAGAAACACACTAAAAACACAATAATTCAAAATATGTTCACTTACCTTTTTTACTTTTCTTTTACTTCCTCACGTGAGGCAGTGCACATATGTTCCGCTCTTAGGAATATTTGTTCGGATTTTAATTCAATGTAATTTAATATTTCTTCATTAATATAATTTCGCCAATCGGCTAAAGTTTGTGATGAAAAAAAATATTGACTTTCAATATCAGCAGTTTTGGTCCCAATTAAAATCTCATATGTTATCAAAAAAATCTCCTCTATTTTCAACTTGCTAGAACTAAACCATGACCCACTCCTGATCGTTGCTTCTTTTCCACAAACAACACCCCCAATAACCTTTCTACAAAAAAAAATTAACCCATCTGAACATTTTTTAGTTTTTTAAATTTTCATAACAGAATTACATCTAGAACATAACATTTCATTCTTAAGTAAACCAATTTCCCTTAAAAATTCTAAAAAAACCTCTTTATTTTCAATTAGTTTAAATATAAAAAATTTATTTAGGACTCCGGTACGTCCAAACGTTGGACGACCTGACGAAAAAGAAAAAGAAGATTCATTCAAAAATTTCAATTGATACATTTGGACAACATCACAAACCGAACTCATAATTAAAATAGAAAATTCAACTAAATTAACATTAAAAAACAACAAGAAAAAGAATACTCTAAAATAAAGTTTGAATTGAAACTTTATTTTAGAGTATTCAACTTAAAATCTCCCTAAGAGCGAAACATATGAGCACCTACCTCCTACCACACATACACGTGCAAAAAGACAAACTTCGAGAAACTACTTTCCAGCGTTCAAGTTGCAAAACCAGGGTTGCCAAGTTATCGCCTTATTGGCGATTTTCGTATCGAGCGAAAAATTAAAATCTCGCCAAGAGGGGGGCATATCAGAGGAGAGCCGAATTAAATAAGAAAGAAACTTTACGACTTTAACAAGGATGAAAAAAATCCTCTCCTGCATGTATATGTGTCTCAACATATATATCCTTTTTTTATGCCATTTCATTTGGCATTTTGTATTTTTGCCGATTTTAATTCGTTTACTGGCAATTAAAAACTAAACATTTCGTAATTAGGGACATTCAACAACTTCAATTTCTGAATTCTATGGTTGCCATACACTTGTAGATATCACCAATCTGCTTCAAGCAATTTTTCTATAATTGGATTTGTTGCCAAGGTAGACAGTAAACAAGTCACCAAACCTTTAAAGGCAAAGTACCATTCAGTCTAATTTAAAAAAAAAATACAGAAAATTGAAAAGAAGTTCAAGAGCTATTTATGTGAGCTCTAATGCAAATTAAGCCATAAATGTAATAAACAACAATAAGCATGGTGCTACAGTCACATGTACGAACTAACTGCAAAGTTATTTGGCTAAATTTTCTTTGGTAGTATATTAGACATTTTGTGAAAGTGGACAGGAAATATTTGAATCCAGATTGCATTCACCAAAATATTTCTTTCAACTAAAGTGCTTGCAAGGATACTTATTTAATTAACATATTAAAAGTAAATAAATATAATTTTAGAAAAACCTTGTGGCATACTGTTTTTCTTTTAAGAATTAAGCAATAATCAACAAACAGCTTTATTTATAAAATTACCACTATAGAAATCAAAACTTTGTTTCATATGATAAAGGCTAATAGATGGTAAAGCACCAGTGGTGGTGATTTGGGGAGGAAGGGGGGGGGGGGGCAAGGGTAGGGCGGCAGTTTCCACATTTTTTCATCATTAAAGATTGTCTGAACGTTTTAAGATTTTAACTGTCAAAAAGATTCTGGGGAGATCACCCCACGACAGCTTAAATTTTTTAAAACTTTGATTTTGAAAATTTCCGTAGGAGAACCCATAACACGCTTCTTCTATCTTGTATCCTCAATGAGGGCCTAAATTTGCGTTATTATAAGATTCCAACTTCGGAATTTTTTCTAGGAAGCGAACCCGCTTCTCCCTAACATCAGTAAAATTCGATTTTAAACCTTCAATTAAGAAACAGATTCGGAAGCAGTCCTCCTCATTTTCCTTTGAAGGCACCAAAGGAAATCTAAAATTGATGTTTTAGGGCTTTATCAATTCCAAAAGATAACCGGGGAGAACCTCCGAACTTATTCTTTCCTCATTAAGTAATTGAAAGATATTCTGAAATAGCATTTCTAAAACAATTCAACACTACAAAATTTTCGGGATACAACTCCAGAACACCTTGCCCTTAGTTTGCTAAAGGTGTTATAAATTTGATTTTCTAAGACACAAGTTGCGGGATTATTTTCGGGAAGTTACCTTTACATCACCAAAGAAAGGGGAAAAGTTTCCAAAGCCCCCTTAGATCACCCAAACGTAGCCAAAAGTAAAGTCTTTACCTTCCAAAAATTTCTTGCCCCTGCACTAATAACCCCCACTCGCCGCCCCTGTAAAGCACCAAGAAAACAAAGAAAGTTTTGGAAATGTACCATTCAAGTATTCACACGAAAGTTGAAAAAAAAATAACGGTTTATGTTTCTTATTGTTAAAAAGTGCAGTAACTGATGACAAAACTTGAAATTATACTACAGTTAAAAGCGAATTTAATTTTTTTAATGAACGTAACATAATTGTAGGTTTTGCTCCAAGCCCTATCATAAAATGTGACTGCAGCTTATGTACAGAGTAATGAATTTGGTCTTTTATGAGCAGTAAAATTAAGAGCATGAAGTGAAAGTTGCACAGTTTTCAAATTCATCTTGTAAGGTTTCTAATAATATTTCTACACTCTGCATTGGAGAAGACCTCGTAAAAGGTTATTCTTTTTAGTAGAGAAACACATACAGTTTTATAATTAATACTTTTATTGTTATTTGATAGTTTAAGCAAAACATTTAGTTGCACAATTCAAAAGCTTGGACGGAATTTAAATACCTTAGCTGAATCCACACTTAAAGCGGAGTCTTCTGTACCGTCTTGTAAGGTAAGCATTAGTACAATTTAATTGACAACTAAAATTAAATAAAGGAGTTAAATTATCCGACTATATCAGATTAATACACGAAATTCGTCTTCGTACTACAACAAATTAAAATACATTTCACGCCATTCAGTATCCCAGCAGCTGAAAAATGTTAAATAACAAATAACCGGAAACTACCGCCCCCCTATCAGATGTTAATTTATGCCGATACATTTTCTGGTTAAAGGCCAATAATTTGTTTTACTTATCAAGCACAGAGCAAAGGTAAGAGAAAAAAATGTCAAAGTCAATGCTTTTTCACGGTAAAAATGTGTTTTTTTTGGCAATTTTTTGAATTTCTAAATCATTACAAACAATATTTAAACGTGTGTCAGTTTGTAACTTTAACTGTAACTTAAGTTTCGTTTTGGAAGAAAAAAGTTGACAAAAAAAGTTGGTTTGTTTATTTGGTGATGTGAAAACTTGTCACTTTTCTACTCTTTGTTTTTCCTGCCGTGGATGGTGGATGGTGTGGCTGCAACCTTAACTGTTCTCTTCCTCGTGGGTCGGTGGCAGCGGCAGTTTAGTAGTAGCTCTCGCGTGTTGTGGTTGCTGCGTTGCAGCCGGGAGATGCACGGGCCGGGTGTTTGGCCCTTTTTCTTTTTGTAGTTTTTTTCCTTTTTTAGGCTGCTTATGGCGTCTCCCTCTTGTTCCTGGGACTCCCTCCTCGTCTAGTTTTACTTTTTTGTGCGTGCGTTTCTTTTTTTTCGGTTGTTGCTCCCGCAAGCGGCGGAGCCCTGGTTGTTGCCGTCTTTGGGTTTGGCGGGCGCTTCCATGCTCAGGTAAGGCAAATTTTTCTTTTTTCCTTTTGCGTCAGCACCATTTTCCTGCTTTCATTCTCATGGCAGGTATTGACGACCCCAACGTCTTTCAAAGTATTTCGGATTACCCGACCACCATTGATGCCATTGCGGGCAACGGTGGCTCTAATTTTTGTATTCTTTTCAAAGTTAAAGACCAGCCCTCAGCCGGTCTCCCCCGTAATAAACCTTTGCTTATTAAAAAAGATTTTGAGGAGTCGCTCATTAACCATAATCTAATTGAATCTATCGATTTTACTCGTACCAATCACATGATAGTGAAAACATACAACGCAGCATGTGCCAAAGAAATTTTGGCAAAAAAATCAATATTAAATATTCCTACAGAAAGTTCACTGTTGAACGACGGAACCACGACTCGGTTCCTTCTTCGTAACATCCCTATCGAAGTTAGCCTCAATGAATTAGCCACTGAATTATACGAACAAGGAGTATACAGCAAGGAACTTCGCAGATTTTCTTATATCAAAGAAGGAGTCAAACACCAAAGCGAGTCGGTTTTAGTAACCATTTACGGCACCAACCTTCCCTCCTCAATCAAATTGTGGTACACGAACTATAATGTGGAACTGTTCATAGATAGACCAAGGGCTTGCACTAAATGTCTTCAGTATAATCACAGCTCCAAAAATTGTAATTCAGAAGCAGTATGCGGCCGCTGTGCTGAACAGCACACTACAGCCTCTTGCGGGAGCAACACCATTAGGTGCGCACTCTGTCAGGGGGATCACTTGGCCTCAGATAAACTTTGCCCTAAGTACATCGAAGAAGCAAATTTTTTAAAATTTAAATGTATCAATTGTTTATCTTTTCCGGAGGCCAGGCGCAGATACCGCAAAGAAAAAAAATCAGTCATTCGCCCAAGTTGTCAGGATAGAAGGTGTCCCTAACTCCCAGGAACAACTAAACCTTAAAGTCGAAAGTATCCTCACCGAGGCTCTAAAGAGGATGGAGGATAAGTTCAACCAAATTGTCGAAATTCAGTCAAAAATCTTTGAACAAGCAATGAACAGTACCCTCTCTAGCATTCAAAATATGGTCACCAATATTTTTTCCAAATTGCCTCTTAGCCCTGAGCGTCCCAGGAAAGTTCCTAACGCTTCTAACCCCACGTCCTCTAATGCTATGGATACCTCTGGTAACTCTCCTCAAGTCAGTCCTCCCAGCTCCTCCCTGCCCAACCAGACCCCCGCCCTTCCTCCCTCCTCTCTTGGTCCTCGGTGACAGTGGGCCTCCCTTTTTGGTCCCTCCCTCTTTTTGGCGCTTTTTCTTCCCTCGGTCCGGTGGGCCTTTTTTTTCTGTTTGTTCTTCGTTGTCGCTGAGGGTGTGTCTTTAGTCCAATGGAACTGCCGTAGTATCTCGAATAAGCGCCCGTACTTTAATCAGTCCCCTTTTTTTGATCACAACATTTACGCTTTTCAAGAGACTTTTCTCAAAAATGACCATTTTTCTTTTTCCAATTCCACCATATATCGCAAAGATCGAGGAGTGGGCGCGGGTGGCGGCCTTATGACCATCATTCCCAGAACCTTTCCTTCTGCTGAAATTAACCTCAACCGGTTTCATTCCCCTCATACCGAAATTCTTGGCGTCAGCATCTGGAACAATAACAAGCAAATTGACATCATCAATATTTATTCTCCCAAAGGCAAAATTCAAACAGATTGGCTTGAGAACTTAAAAAATTCCCTCTCCACGTCCTTCTTTATTCTCGGAGACTTCAACCTTCATCATAATTACTGGGGCAGCTCGTTCAACTCCCCCAACGCTGACTCTCTCGCCAACTTCATTATCAATAACAATATATGTATTATCAACAACTGCTCCCCTACTCATAGGGCCCCCTCCGGCGCTCACTCCCTTATTGATATTTCACTTTGTTCAATAGACCTCTTCCCCCTCTTAAATTTTTACGTCCACCCGGACCTCTTTGACTCTGACCATTACCCCATCATCATTGACCTCTCCCAAATTTTTACCTCCAATATCTCTACAATTCATCAGAAGAATAGCCATATTTGGAATCGCGTAGTAAACCACATCAATAGCAACTTCCAGGACAATTCTGACTTTCAAGAGCTCCATAATCTTTTTATTACTGCACTCAACACCAACAAGAAGACTCACACAGATCAGAAATCTAAATTCCCTCCATGGTGGACCCAAAAATGTAGCTTCCTTCTTGGACAAAAACGAAAGTTCCTCCGAAAAGCAAAAAAAAAACGTCTCACGTGACGACTGGCTCAAATATAAAAATTTCTCCGCTAATCTTCGTAAAGAAATCAAAAAAGCTTCTCGCAACTACTGGGACAATATATGCAATAGTCTTGGTTCCAGCAAAAATGCCTATCGCATGATTAAAGCCATCGTCTCTAATAAATCCAAGGGGATCACCGAGTCAAACAACATCATCAATATTGGAACCACCTCTGTCTCCTCCGCCCTGGCTCAAGCCAATGCTTTCTGCTTCCATTATTGTTCCCGCTCGTCTCTTCCTGGCATCCCACTCGACTTTAACTTTAATCATAGCCACCATTTAGATAAAAACTTCACCATTCAAGAACTGAACATTGCTATCAACCATATGAAGAACACCTCCCCTGGCGAAGACGGGATCCCCGCAAAAATCTTCAAACTTATGCCTGATAAAATCAAAAACAACCTCCTAAAGAACTTCAACTCCATGTGGGGCAACGTCACCATCCCCGAAAATTGGAAAACTTCTATCATTATTCCTATAAAGAAGCCTAATAAACCCGCTGCTGACATCTCCTCTTACAGACCTATCGCCTTAGGTTCTGTGTCCGCCAAGTTATTTGAACGTCTCATTCTCCGCCGCATCGTTTCGTGGTCCACCTCCAAAAATCTTTTTCACAGTAATCACCTTGGTTTTCTCCCTTTTCGTGACTGTAACACTGCTTTAACTAAATTCTCAGAAGACATCCAAACAGCCCGCAGAAACAAAAAGTTTATCTTTTGCATCAAACTCGACATTAAGTCTGCTTACGATAGCGTCTGGATTGACGGCCTATCATGGAAACTTTTGAAATGCGGCATCAGCGGTAAAACAGCGTGTTGGATCAATAAATTCCTTTCAGCCAGGGTAATCAAAGTTCGGTGGAGAGGAGCCACCTCTTCCTCCCACACCCTCTCTTCTGGGGTTGCCCAAGGATCCGTTCTGGCACCCCTGCTTTTCATGATCTACATGCATGATATTTTCGAAGATATCCCTTTTGGAGCAAAAATACTCATTTACGCTGACGACATCATCATTTTTTCCCAAGCTGACACTTCAGAGAATGCTAAACTTAAAATTGAAAAAACCCTCTCCCATATTACCCAGTGGACCCAAAATTGGAGACTTACAATTGCTCCGGAGAAAAGCGTAGCCATGAATTTTTCTAGAAAAAGATATTCTCCCAACTTCCAATTTCATTATAATGGGAAAGCCATTCCCTGGGACACCAGCATGAAATTCCTTGGAGTTATTTTCACTAACAATTTTTTATTCAACAGCCACATAATTAATCTTCAGAAAAAAGCTTTCCAACGCCTTAACTACCTCAAAATCATAGCTAATAATAACAGCGGCACCAATGCTAAGAACCTTGTTATCATCGCAAATAGCCTCATTAGGGGATTAATTGACTACAGTTCTATCGTCTACGACGCGGCTAGCCTTTCCAGCCTCAATAAGATTGAAGTGATCTACAATAGCGCTCTTCGATGGGCTCTCGGCCTCCCTCGTTGGACTCCTCTCCCTATCCTCTACCAGGAAGCTAATGAAAACCGTATCAGCGACAGACGTTCTTCAATGATTATTAAGTATACCCTCCATCATTTCTCCCTTGATTGGATGTCTCCTATTTCAAATAAAACTAAAGAACATAGTATCGATAACCGCTTCAAAAGAGACAATCACCACATCTTTCCCCGCCTCTTCGACTATCTCAGAGACAACAATATTCACTATAACAAAATTATAAAGAAAAGATTTAAAGAAGACCTGATCAACATTAATAATTTTTACATTATCTCAGATGGCCTCCCTTTCCAAGACAAGAATATCAACTCGACTATTGCACGCTCATACTTTTCTGAATATCAAACCAATTTTCTTCAAGGTAAAATCATCCTCAGCACAGATGGATCAAAGAATAATAATTTCACCAGTATCGCTGCTATCAACGTTTCCCATAATATCAATGCTGCGGCCATCATTAATAATAATGCCTCCATATTTACAGCTGAAGCCCTAGCTATATCCCTTGCTATCATTGAATTCGCCAATAGCTATGAAGATTATGTTCTCTTTTCTGACAGCAAATCCAACCTAAGTGCCCTCTCTTCGTTCAATCTGAAATCCCATTCAGCTATTTTTTATGCCATCGAAGCAATTGTTGAAGCCCTGCACAAAGTCAAATCTATTACCATTATTTGGGTTCCAAGCCACCTTGGAATTCCGGTTAACGAAAAAGCTGATCTCCTTGCCAGAAATGGGCCCTTTTTAAGCCGCCCCACGTACGATATCGCCTCTGAAGACATCATTACCATGAACAAAAAAGAACTCAAGTCAAAAATCAACAGCGACTGGATTAATTGCAAGTATTTCAACCATAAACCCTACCTTGGATCCATCAAAGACTACATCAACTGGACCCCTAACAGAAAACTTGGAGTTCTCCTAACTAGACTTCGAACTGGGACTCTCCCTGTCAACAAGACTCTCCATCGTTTCAAGTGCAGCGTCACCCCACTTTGTCCCCTGTGCAATCAAATCGAGACAATTGACCATTTCCTGCTTCAATGTCCCTGTCTCTCTAGCCTGCGGCTTTCCCTTTTTACTCGCCTCAATATCTCGGATCCCAATGTTCCTCTCGCCCACGTGATCTCTCGTATTTGTGCCAATTGTTCTTCCATCCGTGCTTTTTGCACTTTCCTCGCTTGTTCCAATCGCTTTTGAGGTTTTTTTTTTTTTTTTTTTTTTTTTTTTTTTTTTTTTTTCTTTTTCTTTTTTTTTTTTTTTTTTTTCTCCCCCCCCCGCCCGTGCATCTCCCGAGCTCTTCCTCCCTTTTTTTCCTGCCGTGGTACAAGCCTCCTCTCGTAGGACAGGCAAAAACCACTCAACTCTATCAATCAATCAATCAATTCTACTCTTTGGAACAAACGACTTGATCATTGCTTCAAAAATCTACTTTTGCAATGAACTGTAAGTTCACCACTGTTTTTTTTTTTTTTGTCACTTTAATTTGTTTGCTTATCCATTGTACTTTACTGTAAAGAAACTTTATATATTTCATAATGGAATGGAAATCAGGTTTCGTAACTGTTATGTACCTCTCACTTTGAACATTTCATACTTAGTTTCATTATCAAAATGTTTTAGAATTCCTTGAAATGGCTGAAAGAAGAGGTGAATCGCGTGGCAAAAGTTGGAAACGTGAAAGAGAAGAACGTGGACGAAGGCAGCTGGCGCAACGTTTTGGTTCTTCTAATGAAGCAACACAAAATGTAGATAGTGCGGAATCTAGTAAATTTGATACCTTCTCCGATAACAGTAGTAAAGCCAATACGGAGTTAGAAAGACGTAGAAACAGTTCTGGTGACACCAAAACTACATACAGAGGTATTTATTTTGAAAATTTCTTTATAACAATTTAACTACCTTAAGGTATTTTACAAATGTGCACTGCTTTGTAAAATGTACCCACAAAATTATTGCATTTAAACTAAAATGAAAAATTAATTCCTTGTAACAATTGATGGTTTTTCTGTCTCATATAGGATTGTATAATTTGTGGCAAGCAGAGTATTTCTAAGTAAATTCAAGCGCCAGAAAACAGTTAAACTCATTGATTAAACAAGCATTCCAACATAAATTCATACATAGCCCACTTAATAATTATTATTAAATTCTTATAAGTAAGCATACATACTTAATTTCCAAAATGAAAGCCAATTTTTGGCCTTTCTTCTCACCCTCTTCAGTAAACATCGGTGGAAGAAACAAATACGCGTATTAGGTTTCACTAAGCCGTTTCTCCCTCTTTTTTTGAAAAATGTTGTTATTAGGCATGTTTACAGTGGGCCGTTACCAGGCATTTCAACTTGGATGTATACAACATTTTAACCAAGAGTCTTTTTACTATAAGTATTTTTGTATATTTACTTTTCTGTTAATATTTTTATTTTATACGAGGATATATATGTAACAGTATTCTCTCTCATTAATTCCTAGTTACTTGGCCCCAATATAGCACTTTGAACCTATTAACTTTTTCAAGCCTTTTCCCCCTTATATATATGTTTTTTTATGTATATGTGTATATATATGTATGTATGTGTGTGTATGTGTGTGTGTATGTATGTATATGTGTATGTATGTGTATATATATATATATGTACTAGGGGGCTATCGCCCCCTGCTCGCTATCGCTCGCCAACCCCCGGAACTGCTTACGCAGTTCCCTGTGGATCGCTTCGCGATCCATGCTCGCTTCGCTCGCTCGCTGTATGCCAATACATTAGCCTAGCTAAAATTTTCCGTAAAAATTAAAGTTGGTAATTGCATTTAGGTCACCATCCATTTAACCAATATGAAAATTACGTTCATAATGTTAATTTGTCTGCTTTAGCCAGATTTTCGACAGTTTAACTTTGCTGTATGTAAGATGACTGCCTTGGCAATGTGCACAACTTTACCATTATAGATACAAAAGTGTCTGTCATTGCTTTGGAGAGATTGCACTTCTACCTGTTGGTCCGCGGAAGGTATTTTATTTCCCTTCTACCACCCATTGGAAAACCAATGAAGGCATTCCCCTATCCGCCACCTGGGGACGCGCCCTCTAGGGGTTACAGGCTCCCCCGAGGGATGTATTTACATTATTTACACTCTTATATATATTTACATATTTACACTCTTATATATTCTAATCTGAGAAAACTTCCTCATATACACAATTAAAAATGTCCCGTTTGGGAGCCACAACTGACACTGCTTCAAAAGATCTTGTTCTTGATAATGCCACATAGAGCTGGCCATGACTAAAAACAGGCTCAGAGAGCACCAAACATATTTTCTCAAACGTTTGTCCTTCTTGTTGTTATTCTGAATCCTTGCCACGTCACGAACAAAAAATGGTTTAACTAAAAACGCGAAAACTCGCCAAGGCTACTTTGCTTGCACAATACTAAAACTACTATAACCCTAAACAAATTTGGCGAAACCTTTCAGCTGAGAATAAAAGGAATAAAGTAAATTCTTTCTCGGTTATTCATTTTGAACTGAACTGTCGTACTGAAGCAGAGAATAGACGACGCTCAAAGCGCCTACGCGTTCAAAACAACATTGCCGATGAACATGATTGTGGAGCAATGTGTGAAGAATGCGGTGCTCTTTATTGGCAGAAAGAGCGTAATACTGCAAATAAATATACTAAATGTTGCCATGACGGAAAGGTGCGGTTACCGGCATTGTGTGACGCACCTGATCTGTTGAAGGAACTGCTGACTGAAAATTCCCCAGCCGCTAAAAATTATCGGCAGCGAATCAGAGAATACAACTCTGGAAATGGCTCGTCTTAAATTGGATTCAAGAACGGTTTCCTGCCTTCTTTGAGCTTTTCTTTGCTGATTAAGGTTGAAATGGGCCACAGCCCGACTCAAACTCATCTCAAAAAAAAAAAAAGTTCATTGAGTATTCTGTGATTCAAGATTTCAAAACAACGTAGAAGTTTGTTTACATGATTTATCGGCGAAGTGTTGCCAACAGAGGTTTAGAAATTCACCCCTTCATTTGCCGGCACGTAAGAGAATTATTCAAGAACGGTTTCCTGCCTTCTTTGAGCTTTTCTTTGCTGACTAAGGTTGAAATGGGCCACAGCCCGACTCAAACTCATCTCAAAAAAAAAAAAAAGTTCGTTGAGTATTCTGTGATTCAAGATTTCAAAACAACGTAGAAGTTTGTTTACATGATTTATCGGCGAAGTGTTGCCAACAGAGGTTTAGAAATTCACCCCTTCATTTGCCGGCACGTAAGAGAATTATATATATAGATGTGTATGTGTATATATATATATATGTATATGTATGTATATATGTATGTGTATGTATATGTATGTATATGTGTATATGTATGTGTATATATGTATGTATGTGTGTATAGGTATGTGCGTATGTGCGATATGTAATATATGTATTTCAAGTTTTCCCTTCAGTTTCTTTCCCTCCCCCTCAACCACCATGGTACCCTTCACCGGTTAAGCTAGAAATGGCAGGTACGAAGGTATCATTGGTTTAAAATAAAAAATAAAATAAAATATAAGTAAGCATATTTAGTGGGGGCATGATTCATATTATAAAACTCAATTGAAACGGCTTAGAACCCCTATTAACCAGTTACAGCTAAGTATGCCTAATAGGGCTGGGTGATGCATTGATGCATCGCCAAAAACTGGTGTGCATTCTGCATCATTAAACCAGTTTAGAATTTTTCTCTGAATCAATGCATCAGTAGGGGAGAGGGGGGCACATGTGAACAAAAACGACATTTTTCTATATTTTTCATTATTGATTTGAGATAAAAAGGAAAAAGGTGCTAAATGTGATAAATCAAACATTTGCTAATATTTTCATGCAGTTATCCCCCTTCTACAAGAGTAAATTCCAACCTAAAAATTAATTCTAAAATATGTTACATTTTGTTCACATCTGCCCCGGTGGGGGGGGGGGGCAGTTGTAAACACACCTGGGGCACAAGTGAACAGATACATAAATGGTATAAAATGCACCTAAGCATATCTTTAAGTACTCTTTATTACGCATTAATAAACACAATGAAAATATAAATATTGATTACATAATAAATTGACTTGATTCAACGAACATTATAGCCTTCAAGTTTTACAGAAAAAGAAACTGAAGAAGCAGCTCGATATGTGCTACCTAAAATTGTAGGTGGGGGTAATTTTAGCAGAATATCATTAGTGTTTACCATCGATGTATCATCTGTTTCTGGAAATACAAAGGTTTCTTTCTTCTGCTTCCTCATGAATTTAACATTTGCTTCATCACTCTCCATTTTCTCGATACTGCCAACATAGTGAATTTTTGTCTTTTTTGTAGTGAATTCTACGAGGACAAAGTCATTCACAGCTAAATTTTCTGGTGCAAGGTTGACTTCAGCGCAAATTTCTTGATGGCTACTCTCTTCAAAGCTAATGTCGGACTCGGAGTCGCTGACTAAAACCTTTGACTGCTCCTTTTTCAACCATTCAGCAAGTCCTAACTTTCTTTTCTTTGCAACTCTTTCACATTTTATCTTCATTTTCTCTGCCTTTTCTTCCATCGCTTTGAGAATAATATCTTTTTCGGGGGTGTCTGTTAGACTTCTTGGTTTTCTTTTTTAACTCTGCTTACTTCTCCCTAGAGTGGAATCGTAAAATTCTATTCTAGGCAATGGTCTCACACATTCTGGGGTAGGACTTGAATGTGCATTGCAGCTGGTTTAGGCATCCTCAGGATTAACTGGCATTAAGCTTGTTATTTGAGTTGGGATGAAATCAGCGTCAGTAAAAGCAAGCCGAGATAACGGCCAAATTCCTGTTTAGAAAAACCCGATTTAATATTTTTGGATGTAAAGGCTGCTGTGAAAGCTGGTGAAGAACACTGACCAATTTCGCATATAGTTATTCTTTTTCCTGGGTGTAATGTCAACCAGTCATTGAAAGAAGTTTTTAGTGCAGATTTAAAGGGGTCATAAACAACTACATCCAAAGGCTGTAAGCGATGTGAACAATGAGGGGGGAATGTAAGGAGTACTATTCCATTCTTACGACAAAATAATATTACATCCAAACTGATATGACTTTCATGATTATCAAGTAGAAGCAAAACAGGATTTGCTGCGGTACAGCGGGAGTACTTTTTGAAGTGTTTTACAACTTCTAGGAAGATATCTGCTGTCATCCATCCAGTTTTGGATACAAACCCTAAGCTTTCTTCTTGGGAATACAAAAACAGGAGGTACAGTGTTTCCCATTGCATTAACTATACCACAAAATGATACAAGTTCACCTCTCTCGCCTGAAACATTTGGTTCAACTTGTTTCTTTCCACAAACCGCGATCACTTTTGAAGCCTCCAACACAGTCGCGATACAGCTGATACTAACTTCAATTATTAAAATTTTTAATTATTCAATGTTTCTTAATTAGCCTAATCAAAAAAAAATTAAATAATTTTTGAAATTGAAATAACTAAAAAAAAAAACAGTATGGGGCACATGTAAACAGTGTTGGCTATTGAAAACATTATTGATTCCCATGCGAATTCGTTCTTGCACGTCGGCTGGGTGCGGGCTGACGCGATTGACGTCATCACCAATCGGCGATCAGCACGTGCCGAGTCGACGTGCATAAGACACGTGCATTGAGATGGAATGAGGTGGTGTTTGGAATGAATGAGTGAGTGAGGGTGACTATCAAGTTGATAGATGGAGATCGTTTTTGTTTTTAAGCGATTCTGTTTTTTATTTTATTTTCCTGTAAATAGTTATGATTAAGTGTTCAAATAAACGACGAGTTTTTAAACATTAGTTTTCCTTTCAAAAACAACTGCTACATGGGTTTAGAACGTTGGGAAAGTTCAGGAAAGGAATTTTTTAATGTCAACAAACAGTAGGGTGGGCCGAAATAAGCCGAAAATTTTTTTTTTTCGAAATCAATTTTTGGATAGCGCGCAAAAGTTGCGTAGTGAGCTAGTTAGCACTCACAAAAAATTTCTTGGATATTAAAAAATATCTAGCCGGCGCTATTTGACACTGAAAAACCGAAAAAAAAGAGAAAAATGAATTTTTATCGAAAATTTTTTTAAAAAACTAAATTCCAAATATTTTGCTGGAATGCGCCGAAAATGTTATATAATGAGTCAGTTCGAGCCCATAAAATGTTTCATTGATTTTAATGAGCATTTAACCGCTCCTTTCTGACATCAAAAATTGGAGAAAAATGAAAAAATATTGAATTTCTTTAAAAACCAATGTGAAAATTATTTTTCAAAATTAAATCATAGACTAAATAATTAAATAGCGCCATTAATCATAGTAATTATTATCATGCAATAGTGTCATACATTTTCGAGAACTACATATATAGATAATAAAATTTTAAAAAAGAAATCTTCAAATTTGATTTATAATACCTCATGCATAATGAATATTATTTTTTGGAATAATATTGTCCCTTGTTATCAAAGATGGAAGTTCTTTCCTAGCTTGAAGTTTAGCACGAATGTATCCATCTAGTGCAGTTTCACCACGAACTCTTATTGCAGCTTCAGTTATTAGTTTCACACAACGTTTCACAGCTTGCGTGTGACAGGGAAATTTCTCGAAAGTAAACTCTGTAGAATGTTCTTTGCACATTTCTTTCCATTGTTGGTCTTTTAGATGCATTGTAATAGGTGGCTCTGTTACAACACAGTTTGCCCAATCAACTAAATCAACATAATCAACGGCTTCAAAATTGAGTTTAGGACGCTCAAAAAATCGTACACCATCCGAGCCAACAGTAGCTGTTCAGGATGAGCGAAATATGCATTACTTGAGAGAACTTTGAAAATTATCTCCTTAACGTTGTCTGGAAACTGCCTTGCAAGAGAAATCATTTTCCAAAAATGTTGGGCGCGGTACTGGCAGTTCGGTTTCATTTTTTATCTCAAACCACATTGGAGCATAAACTAAAATTACATACTTTACAAGCATTGTAAGGTTTTCTGATGGAGTTGGAGTGCCTATATACAAGCGTAACAAACGGTGTGTAGTTGTCAGCCATCGCGCATGACTGACTGAGTTTGCCTGGGCTACTGTCAGCCACGCTTAAAGGACAACTACCATCTTTTACGGCAAGACAGATTCTATACAAATATTGTTGTTCAGTACTTAAATTTTTTATATCTTCCATGTCCAAAACCAGAAGATTGCAGTCAATTTTATCAAATTTGACCACCGGATTTTTTTCACAATCTCTAAGAAGTTGTTCGATAGCTCCAGAATATGAATGTGGCCACTTTGTGCAACCGTCCAATTCCAGTATAAGATTCCTCAGTGGCAACTCATTGTGGACATTGGACACAAGAGAGGACCCCTTTAATTGCTTAATTCCCAGCTGTGGAGGTGTAGAATTACAGCATTTCTTGTCGAGGGGTTTTGTCTCTTAAGGCTCTTCTAAACCTCTCCGTAAAATCAGATTCGACGAAAACACGAAATCTGTGGCAACACAGGGGGTGTATCTGGGAGGGGCTAACTCGATTTTTTCGCACTGCTAATTGGTCAGATTTCATGATGGACAACGTCAATCATTGAGTTGTTGAAAGGACAGTCGTAAATCTAAGCTGTCCCCATCGGTACTCCTTTACGGTCGGACGAGGGCAGAGAGCAAGCTAAGAAGGATTCTGTTCCAAAACATGTCCCCCACCCCTCCGGCCTGTTTCCCACCACGACAACAGATCGGGTAGAAGGGTGTAGTATGAGGGTGAAGAAAAAAGAATCCAATTCTCCTATTCTATTCTACCACCCTTCTCACTTTTACTTGAAAACTTTGGAACCGCGGGACAATTCTACACATTTACTCTTCGAATCGAATTCTGTATTTGTTTTGCAATTCATGGGCGGCATAATCTTCGTTTTTTTTTATTTGTTTTATATTTATTCGTTCAGTTCATTCATTTATGTATTTTTCAATATATAATTGAGGGGGAGAGGGCGAGCGGAACACTGATGATCTTTATAACTTTATCGATAAAAGATTGCTTTGCTTTTTACAGAAATTTCTGAAATTATTCTTGAAAAGAAAAGCAAATTAATCATAGAAAAATGTCGAAGAATTTCTGCGGATGTCGGTGTGAGCATAAAATAAAAACATTTGGTAGTTGTGTAGTTAGGTTTGCTGATAGCTAGTTTGATGAATGTTACAATTAATAAAAAGGCATAAATAGTAAATCTTTCGAAAACAATCGCGCCCTGTACAAGGATTTTCTGTGCAGTTTTTAATTAGAAAATTATGCTTTTGTTTTGTCTATGAATTTTCTGCGCATCAAAAGAGGAAATAAAGAAACTGACGAATCTGCATGTTGGCACGATAGAAAACAGGAAAAGAAAAAAAATGCTGTTGTCTTGTTAGTGATCAGAAGGATACCATATTACCAGTGGCGCACATGAATTTTTTAAAGGGAGGGTCCAAGGTCGAAAGTCTCATTCCATTATTACGCCGTCAAACATATTGACTTGATTTTATCGATTCCCGAGAACAAAAAACAGTAAAAAATAAGCTAATGAATAAATAATTAGCATTAAGTAAAGAAATAACCAGAAATTAAATAATTTACGCTTTTATTTTTCTCATAATAAAAAATGAATTTAAGTTCAAAGGATCTCATTTCAATTTGTAATCACAAAACTAAAAACATACTTATTACTGTGTATTCATTTATAATCCCCATTCTTCTTCTCATAGGCTAAGTGCACAATATTTTAAAAAATCTCTTAACATGCGGGTTTTATTTTTTCACTTATTAAAACAGAAGTTATTGTAACCTTTGTTTGAAATTATTTCACGCACAAAATATAGAATCGTAATCGATCGGGGAAAAAAGCAAGACCTATGGGAGGGGTCTTGACCCCCTGGTCCCTAGTGTGCGCCACTGATAAATACCCACTAAGGTTTTCATTATTTATACACGTGTACTAAATAATTAGAATGAAATGACACCTCTCAGTAATGCTAAAAGCAAATTATTGCAGAGCTTAGTATTTTTGACAGTTGCATGCAGAATCAACGCTTGATTTAAATCTGAGAAAAGCCATGTTACTGCGTACAAAAGCCCTTTATCACGCTCTGAATGCAAATTGGGAATTTTACTGTTGTTTTTCTTGGATAAAAGCCTACTTCAATTCAAACTTTCGTCGATGTGCCTATTCATCAACATTTTAAGATAATTTCAATTCATTGAGCGTATTGTTAAAAGAATAAAAATTATATGTTCACAAATTTTACCAATGCATATAATAAAACGTAAGTAATTGAACTCTAATGGTTTAAATATACTTCGAAAGAATGAATGAAGTGTAAGAAAGCGTACAGTGGTTCAAAATAGTCAGCAAGTGGTATTTAGGAATTTCCGTATCATAAAAATTTGATTTCTTGATCTTGAGGCAAAGAATGTTTTTTTCTTTCAGTTTGACACTCTCTGTTATTTAAACATTTTGTTCACATAGTAGGAAATAAATAAAATTCCTTATGAAAATAGAGTGGCGTTAAACAATATGAGTAGCACAGTATACAAATGAAAAACGTTATCTATCATGAAAGCGTCTCGAAAAATATTTACGTGTACCAACAACTACGCTGTTGTAAAAAGATTGCCATCAATCATGAAACGAGAAAAAAAAAATCCTAAAAAAAGGAAGGAACATGGTTTTGTTAATATTTTCGAAAAATATTTTCGTTTAGAGTTGAAAACTGTCATATGACAAAAAGAAAAAAAAATGCATCGATTCAATGAATCAAATGTATGATCATGTTCAATATCGAGAATTATAGGAAAAAATAGATTGCAAAAGACACAAAATTAAATAAGCATTATTCGAAAGGAGAGACAGTGAGGCACTCAATTTATGTGCCGAATTAATTATCACTATGAGGAACTTTCTTGTTCCCAGTCTCATTCGCTGTACGCAAAAGAGAAGACTTGTTTATCCAAAGTGGGGAAACAAAGTGCAAAAGGTAAGAAAAAATTATACATGAAATCAAATGAATTGATATCGTTCCATCTTCAGTATTGGAGGCAAACAAAATAATATGAAAATTCAAAAAAAAAAAAAAAAGAGCAAGGAAAAATAGTACTGTGGCCCTAAATTACTGTGACAGTATCACCATACTAAACTTTCTTGTTCGCAGCCTCATTTCTTTTCATGCAGTCACGATGATTGACAAATTCGGATTGCAAAAATAAACTTTATGTAACATGAAAAGATTTCGGAAAATGCATTGTAAATTGTGAATAGAGTTCTTTGATTGTGAGCATGCGCAAATGATCAAGACGAAAGTTCAACTAATGATACTTCTTGAAATATGGAGAATGTTTTTGATATGAAGTGCTGCTGGCGTCATTGCTTTCTGGATTCTTTGAAAAAAATACTTTCAATTAGTGTTTTAAAGAGCCATTTGGGCGGAAAAAAGCATCACTTTATACATGAAATTGAATGAAGCAAATATGATCTTGTTCCATCTTGAGTATTGGAGGCAAACAAAATAATATGAAAATTCAAAAAAAAAACAAAAGAGCGAGGAAAGAGTACTGTAGCCCTAAATTACTGTGATAGCATCACCACACTGACCTTTCTTGTTCGTAGTTTCATTTCTTTTTCATGCAGTCACGATAATTGACAAATTCGCCCTGCAAAATTCGTATTGCTTTCTTGATTCTTAGAAAAAATATACTTTCAACTGGGGTTTTAAAGAGCCATTTGGGCGGAAAAAAAAGCACCAATTTATTCATAAAATTGAAGGAACCGAATATGATCCTGTTCCATGTTGAGTGTTGGAGGCAAACAAAATAAAATGAAAATTTAAAAAAAAATGATCGGAGAAAAAAGGTTGTGAGGTACAAGGACGGATTCAGGGGAGGGTCAAAGGGTCAGCCGACCCCCTGTGAGAAGAATGTCATTATGATTATTATTAAACTTCAATTCTTTACATCCGAAAAAATAGTACATGGAATCAATGTCAACATTTTTTTTTTTTTTTGCTCGGTTCTGTAAGGTAGTTCTTTTTAGCGCGTCATAATTCAAAGAATTGACTGGATTTGTTTACTGAGGCATTGCTATTTTGATTTCTTTGTTCATTTTCAAAAGCGCAAATTTCTCTAATGAGCTTAACTTTTTCCCCAGTTCTCCTCCCCCTCAAACCACATGTTGTGCGTGTTATGGGTGCTTTTTATTACTATTTATAGATGTTATCTTATATAACCAAAGCTTACGGTGACATGACCAGCATATCTGCCGAAAGAAATGTGACTTTTGATGAAAGTTTGAGGGAATATGATCCATGGCTCAGGCTGTGGCATTGAAAATTTAGGGGGAGGGGAGGTAATTTGAATGGGTTTTGACTTGGGGGGGAGGGGAGTGCTTCGTAACATATGAGGCGGTACGCTCTCCTGCATGGAATGATGGGCAACCCTGATTAACTGCTACTTTTTTACGTAGGAATAATAACGATATCCATTGAAACTTGACCCCCCTTACAAAAATTTCTGGATCCGCCCCTGTTGATGTACTAAATCATACTTGCTGATGACAGTATCACCGTACTGAGCTTTCATGTTCGCAGTCTCATTTCTTTTTCATGCAGTCACGATGATTGACAAATTCGCATTGCAAAAATAAACTTTATGTAACCTGAAAAGAGTTTGGAAAATGCATTGTAAATTGTGAATAGAGTTCTTTGATTGTGAGCATGCGCAAATGATCAAGACGAAAGTTCAACTGATGATACTTCTTGTACTAGCGAGAATTATTTTGATATGAAGTGCTGCAGGCGTCATTGCTTTGTTGATTCTTTGAAAAAATACTTCCACTTGAGGTTTTAAATAGCTATCTGGCCGAAAAGCATCATTTTATACATGAAATTGATTCAATCAAATATGATCCTGTTCCACCTTGAGTATTGGAGGAAAACAAAATAATATGAAAATTTCAAAAACATTGATCGTAGAAAAAAGGTTGTGAGGTACTAAATTACTTGCTGATGGCTGTATCACCACACTCAACTTTCCTTGTTCGCAGTCTCATTTCTTTTTCACGCAGTTGCGAAGATAGACAAATTCGCTTTGCAAAAATTGACTTTATGTAACATCAAAAGAGTTCGGAAAATGCATTGTAAATTGTGAATAGAGTTCTTTGATTGTGAGCATAGGCAAATGATCAAGACAAAAATAAAAGTAATGATAATTATTGAAATATGTACAATCTTTAAAGGAGAAGCATTTTGATACGAGGTGCTGACTTTGCTGATTCTTCGAAAAAATACTTTCACCTGTGGCTCTAAAGTCACAGGGGAGGAAAAAATGCATGAAATTGTGTATGTATATATATATACATATATATATATATATATATATATATTGGATTAATCAAATGTGATCCCTTTCCATTTTGAGTATAGGAGGAACACAAAATAATATGAAAATTTAAAAAAACAATTATCTGGGAAAAAGATAGATACTGGCTGATGAGAGTATTACCATAGTGAACTTGATGGGCTATAATTCTCCAGCATAAAGCAAGAAAGAGAATAGCCCAAGTTTTGCAAAGAATAATGATAATTCAAAGCTATTAAATTAGCAAAGTGTAATACGCGATTAGAGTAGTCAAACTATCAAATAGAAATTTATCTTCTGCTGCATGAAGAATCTTATATTAAGTGACGAAAAGTCATTCTTTAAAAATATCAACTATTTATTAAACAATTAACAATTGTAAAAGATAAAATGAGAAAATAATAAAGTAACTTGAAGAATCAATAACTCAAAGCCATACGCAAAATTAAAGTATAATCAAGGACTTTGTAGACCTATTATATCTATTTACTAATTCTATTAAATATTACCGAATGTTCCATTGAAGATGTTTTCATGATCTCTATTCATAGATCTCTAATACTAACATTTCAATAATGCATCACGAACACTAAGTTCGGCGAGTTCTAGTAGTATCTATTAGATCACATCTAACTACCGATCAGAAAACTAACTTCCTATTAATCCATTATAAAAACTGTGAATGGCTATCTCGATGGCTGAAAAGCCAAGAGCCGAAAACCCCCAACTGCAACCTGCAAGTTGGCAAACTAAAGCATCTATCGTAGATGCGAGAAGTGAAAAAGAGAAAGAGTCATATCGCACGAGCGTATAAATACTGCTTTCCCAATTAGCATAACGCGTCATCTCAAGTTCGACACGTGCGGAAAAGACGTGTGCAAAAAGCTTCTAGAATGTCGGAGAACGAGTGACGTCATCTGACCTTCAATTCGCCGGGAAGCGAAAACAGATTCACTCATTGTTTACGTTTTCCTCTGAAGTTGAAGTACGCGGGAAGAATCGCTTGTCAAAGCGAAAAGGATATTACAACGCGAACGTGCTAACATGCATAGTAAGTTTACAATTAAATAGCTTTAGTTTGTAAATGATGAGATACATATAATTAAATAATAACATTGTGCTTAAGATAAACTTAGTGTTTATCAGAACTTTCTTGTTCGCAGTCTCCTTCTTTCCTTTTTTTTTCACACAATTATAATGACTGATAAATTGATATTGTAAATAAAAAAAATAATAAAAAGAAAAACCTTTATCTAAAATGAAACATTAAAGAGTTCGAAAAAACCATTGTGAATTAAGAGAGTAGATCCATGGTCGCGCCGTCCTTATGTGCGAGGTCGTGAGGCGCACTACGGCGCCTTTCACTACCAATCAAAAATGTTCCAAATGGGGGGAATCTCTCCAACCAAAGAAGGAAAAAAAAGAACTTTTCATTATATCCAGTATCCAACAGGGCCCGCTCAGCCCAAAGTGATGCCCAGGCCCTGGCAAAATTTGGTGCCCCCTCTCACAGGAATATCTGCAATTTTTTTGTGTGGAAGTTTTCAAAAACGGGAAGAAATAAAGAAATTTACCCCCATTTTGGTGCTCCTAAAATTGTGGTGCCCAGGTCCATGGACCTACCAGACCGTGAGTTCATCAGGCCCTGATTATATATCCTATGGTGGCGGAGAAATTACACTGCTCACTGAAACAAGCAATCCTCTCGCTGCCTATCTAAAATGAAAAATTATTGCCATGTTGTGTGTCTAAACATGCTTTTCAAGAGTGCAATCTTTTACACTGAAATCAAGTGATGCTAGTTAATGCATACATCAGCATTTTTCTTCTTCGTGTGGAGGCGTGAATGCTGTTTAGGGTTAATAGTACACGAAGCTGAACATATGAGGCGCGAGAAATTTTCTATTCTTCATTTTGGATCTTGAGGAGAATATGTTGTACTATAATTTGTGCAATATGTCTCTTTTTGATTTTAAATTATTGCTCGCGGAAATTCGACTATTTCATTTTATCATACATAAAAATTATGGTAAGTGTATTTGCATATATTTTACTTGTGCGTAATATTTGTATATTGTAGACTACAATTTTGGCTAACTTTTTAGTTCCAAAAAGTAACGACTTGACCATAATTACTCGATTCCTCTCCCCCTCCTTTTTTTTAAACTATTTGTGTGTCAGAAAAAGAGCTTTGGACAATGTATTTGTTTTAGATATATATTCAATGCCTTCCGTATTTTAGAATTGTTAATATTTAAAATATTTTCTTTTTCCTAAACGCATTAGCATATCAGAGGAGCTACTGAACTTGAAATAAGTTCGAGATATGAAGTGAAACTGTAATCACACACGTGCACTGTAATCCAAAATTAAATACACATTTTTTTCAAAATCAATTAAATGACAAACGTATTTTTTTCTACGTCATATTGGTCTACAAAACATCAATCCAGCTGTTAACTATATTTTCGCCGAACGCCACTGCATAAAGGCGCTCAAAAGACATTTGCACAACGGCGTTGATCAGGCTTGGCGCGGACCTGAGTAGAGCTCTTTGATCTTGGTTATGCGCAAATGATTAAGACAAAAGTTCAAGCAATGACAATTCTTGCAATATGTATATGAATCTTCAAACGAGAAGACTCACATTTTTTCCCATTATAAGATGCAGTAATTTACACAGATTCTTTAAACAAAATAACTTCTACACTCAAACGGTGTACTTATATTAAAACAGCATTGAAAAATATATCACCTAAATAATTTCAAAAACTTATCGAGGAACTCGAAAAAAGAAAAAAAAAATGCGTTTTCTTTTTAGAACGGATGTCACCGTCGAGTCACATAGATACAAGACCAACACAAAAAACGACAAAGAATGAATGGTCATTAGTAGGGATCCAGTTTATTGCCTGGCGAGTCCTGTGGCGAGGCAGAGGGGAAAAGCGGAGAAGCAGCCAAAGACCCTGGGGGAGAAGAGAAAGTGGTCCCTCAAAGTGGGGTGTGGGGGGGGGGGAAATGGGTGTGGTCTGGTGG
Organism: Uloborus diversus; assembly: GCF_026930045.1. Lineage (NCBI taxonomy): Eukaryota > Metazoa > Arthropoda > Arachnida > Araneae > Uloboridae > Uloborus > Uloborus diversus. The sequence continues at coordinate 148,467,057 of NC_072738.1, read as the reverse complement.
AAGGCGTGTTTTTCGCAGTTTTTCTCAATTTTTCGAAAATAAGGCTTTACTCCGTGGAGAATATCAATAGAACAAATTGTCTCAGAAACAAACTCAAAATATGTTTTTAAAGAGAAATGTTCAATCTCTTGCGCTCCTTTTTCCGTTTTTCCATATCATTTTTCAAACGTGTGAAAATAGTCGTTTAAAGTTTTAAAATGTTATTAAAAAAATTTCAAAATAACTACAGAAAAAATAAAAAAGAGCATCTCTAGTTCTAAGTCATAGCCATCGTTTAAAACAAACCGCATGAAAATATTCCAGTAATTTCTCGTGTTATGCTTTGTATAGGTAGCAGATTTTCCCGTAGAGAAAGCATTAGCGTCGAAAACCAAGATGGACGGTATAGAAGAGCTTTAAGTGGGTTATAAAGTCGAGAGGAAGAAATGGCTTGAGAAAAAGAAGAATACTTGCGTTCAATTCATTAATCAGTTTAAAGGACTTCAGAGGATTCACATTTTTTTAATACTCAAGCGCTCTATTAGTCAAATATATATAAAATAATTATAAAATAATCTTAGGAATAATAGAAGTAGTTGAGCCCCGTTTACTATCCAAGAGAAACAATTGGAACCGAAGATTAAAAAATTAGCATCTTATGTAACTATTTTTTATTTGAGTGTGTGCATTTTTTAAAATTGGCGTACAAATATCGCATAAAATTGATTGAATTTTCACTGTTCTAAGTAACGTATTGCGTAACATTTCAGTACTTACTTATTTCGAAACTACTTTTATTTATTTATTTATTTATTTATTTATTTATTTCATTTTTCCAATGTTTTAGTCTTAAAGAAGCGTAGCTAAATATTCTACGAAATGTATAAAAATCTTTGAGGATTTCAACTAATTCACTGACAGATACTTCTAATAATTGCTGAAAATAGCTTCAAACTTTTATTTTCGACCCCCCCCCCCCCCCCTCCTTTTTTTTTTTTTTTTTTTTTGAAAAAAGTGCATTTTTTCCGTTTTTTGAGATCAAATAGCGTCGGCTAAATATTAAACAAATTTAGCGAAATTTTTTATGAGTAATAACGGGCCCATATAGCAACTTTTCCGCACTATCCAAAAACAGATTTCCAAAAAAAGTTTTTTCGGCCCACCCTAGTAAACAGTTCACACCTGCCCCTACATAGTGTGTTCACATGTGCCCCATATGACATCTTAAGCTTAATCTGATAAAAAGCAAAATTTCTTTCAAATTTTTTTAAAAAAATAGAGTACAAAAACTTACTTTATAAATCCCACTTCAAAATGAATAAAGTTCAATTCACAATAAAGATAGTGTTGAATGTGTTTTTACTCTGAGAACTGGAACATGAAAGTTTACTGGCACCTTCCAAAACAGAAGTTATTATGATAACTAAAAAACAAAATGGTTGAGATCTTTGAAATTTCAGGCAGCATACAGTACTACTGCTGTCATCTACATGAATTTTTTTCAGATTTTGTTCCTCATGTTATCTGGGTAAAATATGGTTTGTTCACATGTGCCCCATGTTTACATGTGCCCCCCTCTCCCCTACTGCTCTGATGTACAGACACCGGTCCAAGATTGCTGCTGTTTTCATCTCTTATTTTTTCACACACTAATGTTAATTTGCAGTGTGTCAACACATCTGGTTTAACAATGAAGGTGCGAAGAGTTAGACCTTCATTTCTCCCAAAACATGTAAGAACTGCCCATGTGTTCTTAGTTATAGGCCAGCGGTTTCCAAACGTTTTAAGCCATGTGTACGATGCTTGTCCGTTCAATTTAGATAAATTTTAAACTGATACAGAGAACATCTTATTTTAAAGTAATTCTTCTTTTATTTATATTATGTACAAATGCCGCTTCTTGGTTAGCAAACAACTGAAGAGAATATAATGGAAGCTTTGATTGAATATAATGCATTAAATTAAGGTTGTTAATACAAAATCATAGTCCTTGGACGTTATAAAGAATAAATGAAAAGTTACTTTCCGGTGGTTCCAGTCCGTGGTATGAAGAATAGTTACTGTTGAGGTTGACTTTTACCGAACTAAAATAGAAGGACCAGTTCTGCTCCAGCGACCTATGGATTTTGCGCTTATAGCGACTTACAGGAAAGACCTCGAAACAGTCCACTCGACTACTGACCGATGTATGAACGAACTGATGACGACCACACATACTCATTGCGCAACTCGCGCTTTTATCCAGTTCACGGCGTTTGACGTTTAACCTCATCATTTGCATTTCGGGGCGGAGACTTTCCTCCACGGAATCCTTGGTACTTCGCTTTTACTTCATGGAACCCCATCATTGTTTGTTGTATGACTAAAAGAAAAAAATTTAACGATCTGGGAGTCAAATGATAATGATGAAATTGTCATTCTAATGTTTTCTTCTACATTCATGGATCCATTAATCACGTGAAAAGTTTTGCATTTTGCCAGATTAACGCATTTTAAGGTGGGCTAAAAAGCTGAACCTATTTTGGCAATTTTTGGAAACTCTCTGTCAATCTATTTGTGTTTGCATGCATTTGATTGATTTATTGTGGCATTGTAACTCAAAACGTAATACATGGAGCTGACCGAAACTCAGTTTTTACTTGTGCACCCTCGTGTAAACTGGTAATCATTACTGGTATTTCAGAGGATGGCCCATCTGAATGATTTCCTGAGGTATTTCAAATAGTAATATGTTTACCTACTATAACTACTACCGACTGATGTATTTCAAATAGTAATACAAGGACTATAATAATAATTGGTTCTCATATGTACCTCAATGGGACAAGTACTGATAGAGTTTTGCCTCCATTTATTTCCAGGGAGTGTCACAACAAAGTGATTACTTTGAACTCTATCTCTTTATATTAACAAAACTAGTATGTTATGGCCATCACGAAACTTTCCTCTATATTTTTCCTTTTTCTGATCCCTCCCCATGCTTGACGAGAAAGCAATATTCCTAACAAAAACAAAATTACACATGCAAAAACTTGACGACCATCCCAATGTCAGAATTATTGTAAAAGCAAAGCAAAGAGCTAAAATTGAAAGTTATTTTAAAAGCCGTGCTTGAATTAATTACAAATGTTTTGTTTATTAACAAACATAAGATAGCAACAGTTAAAAATTTTAAATCATTGAGATAATATTTCCGATCATTTCCATACAATTAAAATCATGAGAAATACACAGACGACAATCTATTACGATTTATCTTTCTTATTGTTGCATTAATAAAGCTATTTTTATTCGCAAAAAAAAAAAAAATCAACACCTCTTGGAGCGATTGGAGTCAAAATTGAACCAAAGCCTGTTTACGTATGGATTCACATATATTCCAAATTTCAACCAGAACGTAGCATTACTTCTTGAGATATGGCACTCACAATGGGAAAAAAGAACGGGCGATTGCGCTACCCCCTTTTTAGCTGTTGACACCAAAATAAAATCAGCTCTTATACCCACTAAGGGCTACTTGCCGATAAATTTTTCTTTCATTCCATTCATTCTTTCTTGAGATACAGCAGTCACAATGGACGACAAAAAACATTCTATAGCTCAACCTCCGTTTCAGCTATTGACACCAAAATTGAATCAGCACCTGCTCCTGTTAGCGGCAACACGTGGACCAAATTTTGTTTGATTCCGTCAGTTACTTCCTGAGGAATAACAAGCACGCGTAACTCAAAAAAACGTCCCATTGCTCCACCCCCCTTGGAGGAATTCGCGCCAAAAACCAATGGGCACAAGTTCACATAGGGGCACATATATGTGTACCAAATTTCGTTCGATTTCATGCGGTAGTTTTTGCTGTAGAGCGGCCACAAAAAACTGGTCACACACAGACGTGACACACACACATACACACACACATACATACATACACACACACATACATACATACACACACACAGACAGACAGACATTTTCCAAAAATAGTCGAAATGGACTCAGCACACCTCAAAACGTTCGAATCCGTCAAAATTCGAAATTCGAAAATTTGCACGAATCCAATACTTTCTTCTATGTATTAGATATAGAAGAAAGTAAAAAGGAACGTCAAAGAAATTTGTGAAAGGTGGGGCAGGCCTGCGTCCAGGAGCATAGCACTGGTAAAAACTAAAAGCGATTTGTACAAAATTTTCTTCCAGCCCCGGGGGTTTGCGCCTGGGTTTTTTTATTTCATATTTATGTTTGTTTTTGTATAATTAATTTTTTAAGCTAATATTTCACATTAACTGCCTATTATAGAGATAAAAGATTTTCAACACTCCTGAACACTCTGTCGTTCGAAAGAGATTTTTTGTTTTGCATCATATATTAAGCTTGTTACAATTTTCTCAATTCGCAACTCCAGCACTCGAATACGCTACCTTGCAGTGATTTATAAAATTAAAGAAAAAGGTAAAACATTGCATTCCACGTGTGTCTGTTGGTAAACATAGGCAGTTTGTTTATGAGCTTTTATTGATGCATTCGATGTGTCTTAGATTGCTTTCAGCAACAGAAATTGTTTCTTCCCGTAATGATATTCTCAAGCTTCTCAAAATAATGTTAGTTTTCATTATTTTCCTCTAAAAAGTGAGTTGATTGCCATAAATGGGGAAAATGTAAATACAAGAAAACTCTGGATTAACAAACTTCGCATTTGCATGAAATTAAAAATAAATATGCTGTTCTTGTGCTCAACACAAGTGTCGAGAAAAATACTTCATCTGCTTTAAATTTCTATCCTTTTGTATCTTGTAAACATTTTGTTGTTTTTGACAATTGGTAATTATTTTGACATGTGCTACCTTTGATTAACTTATTTTATTTTTCATTTTTATAAATAATAAATAAATTAATTTTTGGAAGCATGCCAACATTTAACACGTTCTCCGCGGATTATTCCTCCCGTATTTAAGATTTCAATCCATTTGCATCTTGTAAATATTTATATTTTTAACAATCAGGCATTAGTTTGATTTTATGCTACCTTAGATCAACTTATTTTGGTTTTATTTTGATAATTAACAAATTTTATGGAATGTTGATGACAAATGGATGCTACTTTGATTTAAAGAGCCATTTAAAGTTAAACTCCTCACTATTAAATGAATCTACAAGCCTTATTTGACCAATCATTTTATATGGTTGTGAGGCATGGTCAATTAAAACAAGAAAATTGGCTGCTCATTTTTGAAAGAAAGATCCTGCAGTCAATTTTGGAGCAGTAAAAGGAAATAATAAGTGGAGAAATAAATATAACCCTGAAGTATGTACTAAATACAAACAACCTAACATCTTGAGACCATCTAAAAGGTGGTTGCACAGTGCAGAGAGAGATTTGAAGATCTTAGAAATAAATACATGCGAGAAACCTAGCAAAAAGTCGTACCAAAGCAGCAGACAGAAAAAGTCTTGGCCTGCACAAAGCTGTAGTGCTGCTGAAGAAAAGCAAGAAATTTTATATTTATACACATTGTTGCTGATTTTTTTATAAAGTAAATTAATTTAAAGAATCAACACTATAATATTTTAATTTTACATTTGTATTTTAAGTTGAATTTATGTAAGTTATGATTTTCTCTATTTTTAAAATTATCCTAGCTGAAGACAAGTCTAAAATGTCTGAGCGGATTCTAAGTGAAGACTCATTCTAAGAGACTCTTTGGCAAAATACCAACCTGTAAGAATACAAATAACAAAGGAACTATAAATAATGGGATATGGGGTTCACAAGTAATATAAAAATTGAAAGTTGATAGAACTGACTTTGAAAAATAAAAAAAAAAAAAAAATGTAAAAAGATGATTTAAAAAAAAAAAACAGAACCCCTAAAATCTAGTGACCAGATTTTCTATTAAAATTAGCAAACCAGTGACTGAAATCAGCTATTGTGAAAAGTGATTTGTCCGAAGTTAGCATAGCAAAAGGCCTGGTAGAAGATGCAGAAAAGTTACAGGAAGGGGAAAGAAAAAACTTATTTTTAACAAAAGAAAAACCAAGTTTTATTGATTGTGTAACTAAAGCCCCAAGAAATGTCATAACTGTTCAAACTATACAGTAATTATATGTTTTTTAATTACACACAAGCTCAATTTATAACTTCTTAATGTTTATAAACCCAGAATAAGTATGTTTAATTTACCTTGAAATTTAAAAAAAAAATATCTTTTTCACCAAATAAATTTGTTTTCACTTTGTGAAACTTAAACCATGAGGTTACGCGTAACACCTTCATGACATTACATGTAAAGTAACTTACCTTTTTAATTCAAATTTTAAAACAGTAATTCCATTGAAAAATGCTAAAAATGAACTAAGTAGATGTTGAAACAAAAAATTTAAATCTGAGAAACTAAGTTTTGATTTTTTTGTATTTATGAGATGTAGTCAATAGTCATGTTTCAAAGTATTGTAATGTGTGTTTGTGTCACGTGATGTAGTTTTTGAGTTTGCAAATAAAAAAAAAAATAGTAAAAGCAACTTTACAGATTCAAAACACAACTCAACGGTTCGTCTAAGGAGACTATTTAGGCGACTATTTTTCAAAATTCAGGCTACTAAAGCAACTATTTTCAAGTGAAATTTTGATGGCAACCCTATATATGAGTTTTGGAGGGAGGAGGGCAAGTCTATTAAACTGACAAAAAGCCTGCCTTGGCCCTGGAGGGCCCTCAATTGAATTGGGGTTTCAGGAGGGGGGGCTGTCTCCTCTGGATACGGCTCTGCCTTCCCCTGCAATATTTGGCACTCTGTTTTTGTTAAATCAATTGATTTTTTCAGAAAGGGCGTAAGTTGAATGGATTCCCGTAGGACTTAAGCCCTTTCTGACATAATCGATTCAAATTTGTTAGATTGAATATAATTTAAGATATATTGGTGAAAACTTTTGGAATTAAAGTATTTATATTTTTTGTTAACTCTGAAATCCTTTTTCGAGTGTCACCCGGTGCGGTCCCCCTTTCCCGCTACTGATTACAAGGAACCTTGTTTTAATGCTAAAAAATTTGAGCTTTTGAATGGAATGCATGACTTTGCATCCATTTACTTACATATTTTTGTGTTGTAAAAACAAGCTCATTGTAATTTCAAAACTTGTCCACATTTTTCCCTAACTTGTGCTTTTAGCACTGCTTTATAATGTAATGAATTTCTTTCTGGTGC